>NC_092413.1:130260868-130561111 GCF_040894005.1 Engystomops pustulosus | reverse complement strand
GGGGGGTCACCTGGAGAGCGGCTGCTGTGTGACCTGGCCATGGTCCCCGAGACTCCTCTGCTCCTTCTCCTGAAGCTGTGGAGGTGGAAGGGGAGGGTGGCAGCGCAGAGAGAAGAGCAGCTTGTGTGATGTGCTCCCCCCTCCAGCAGCCACAGACGTCCAGTAGAAGCATCTGCACAGCAGTCATGAGGGAGGACAGAGCCTGACCCCCACAGTATACACAGCTACAGGTCAGTGTGATACACAGCTACAGGTCAGTGTGATACACAGCTACAGGTCAGTGTGATGCACAGCTACAGGTCAGTGTGATACACAGCTACAGGTCAGTGTGATACACAGCTACAGGTCAGTGTGATACAAAGCTACAGGTCAGTGTGATACACAGCTACAGGTCAGTGTGATACACAGCTACAGGTCAGTGTGATACACAGCTACAGGTCAGTGTGATACACAGCTACAGGTCAGTGTGATACACAGCTACAGGTCAGTGTGATACACAGCTACAGGTCAGTGTGTGACGGGAGACATCTATCAGGACTTGTATGGCAGCTTTGTGACGTACAAGCCCTGAAATAATCGCAATGTCTTGCGAACCGCCAGACATTGCGATTATTTTGCCCTTCTCTACACCAAGAGGGATATATTCCTCAGTGAGCCATTAACCCCTAGGCGCACCTGGACGTTATACTACATCCCTGCGGATAGGTACTTAGCGCACTGGGACGTAGTATAACGTCCCACTTCTGGCACCGGCCCACGAAAGGAGCCGGCACCAGAAGATGCGGCTGTCAGCTGTCTATCACAGCTGACACCGAGCTGTAACACCTGCGAATGGAGCAGACTCCGATCGCGGGTGTTAACCCCTTATATGCCGCGGTCATGCATGACCACGCCGTGTAAGGGTGTTCCTCTTCTGGGCAGCCCTGAGGTCTGTGCAGCCCCAGGGCACTTGGCAATCTCCCTGGTCTTCCGGGTCTGGCCATAAACTGTCTGTGCATGTGTCTGCATTCTACACTGCTCTACAATGAAGAAGTATTGTAGAGCAGTGTATTGGACTTGAACCAGGGATCAGAGCAACAGAGAATCAGAGCATCGCTGGTTCAAGTTCAAGTATGGAAAAGTAAAAACATGTAAAAACACTAAAGTTTACACATCAGAATAAATAAAAAATAAATACATAAAAATATAAGCCCCTAAAATGTCACTTTCCCGTAAAAACACTTAAAGTATAAAACACACAAACCCCCCCCCCCCCCACATATTTGGTATTGGCGCGTCTGTAACAATCTGTAAAAAAGAATTGTTACTGGACTTGCACGGTAAACGCCAGAGAAAAAAACGCAAAAAAACTTTCCGAAAAAAGATAATTTTTAATTAATACCTTTAAAAAAATGCTCTAAAAAGTGATAAAAAAATGTTCTGCACTCTAAAATAAGACTACTAAAAAGAACAGCTCTTCTCGCAAAAAATAAGCTCCTAACCAGATTTGTCAGCTGAAAAATAAAAAAGTTCTGCATATGAAAAGATAATTTTCTCCAAATTAGTTTTTATTCAGTAAAATTTAATAAAATACACAAAACCACCACATATTTGGCATCGCTGCGTCCATATAAATCTGCATAATAAAACAGAATTGTTATTAGATCTGCAAAGTGAACCCCGTAAAAAGAAACAACCCAAAAACGCTCCATAAAGATAAACTTTAATTAATACCCTATAAAAAACGCTTTAAAATGTGATTAAAAAATGTTATGCACTCTAAAATAAGACCACTAAAAAGAACAATCCTTCTTGCAAAAAATAAGTCCTTAATCAGATTTGTGAGGCGAAAAATAAAAAAGTTATGCATATGAAAGACGGTGATGCTAAAATTAACAACATTTTCGCCAAATTATTTTTTATTCAGTAAAAATAGGAAAAACATAAAAAATCTATATAAATGAGGTATTTTCGTAATTGTGGCGACCCATAGAATAAAAATAATATACTATATTTACGGTATGGTAAACGGCCAAAAAAAAAAAATGTTCTTAAAAATTGATGATTTTCATTTCCTCCACCAACAAAGAGTTAATAAAATCTCACCAATTAGCTATAGATGCCCCAAAATTACGTACCAGAAAAGTGCATCTCATGTGGCAAAAGAAATAAGCCCCTATAGGTCCACAATAAAAAAACAAAAAAAATTATAGCCTGTACAATGCGACATAGCAAATCTGCTCTGGATGGCGCCTCCTTCCCTTCTATGCCCAGCCGTGCGCCCATACAGCAGGTCACCACCACATATGGGGTATCCTTGTACTCGGGAGAAATTGTGTATAAAACTTTTTTCATTTAATCCATTGTAAATGTTTCATTTTCCACCCAAAATGAGTGTATTGTGAAAAAATATTTTAATTTGTAGACCACATCTCCGGTTTAATTTGTAGACCACATCTCCTGTCCTGAAGTGGTTAAACCCTTTCCAACATTGGATGTAGTACAACGTCACAGGCGGCAAGGACACCTGTGAGAGTCCTACGATATGTTGGGGTTAACCCCTGAGGCCGCGGTCACACGTTCTGCTAGCGCCGCGTTCATAACACGCCGCTAGCGCACAGAGGGACCTCCGCCCGATCGCATATGCGTTTCCCGGGAAACTGATGCAATCGATAACCCGATTGCATCCGTGTCTCTGGAAACACATAAGCGATCGGGCCGAGGCATAACACAACGCTAGCGGAACAAGTGACCGCTGCCTTACATGCCGCAGTGCAGGGGGAAGGGGGTGTCGCTCCGATGGTTGCATACTCCTCTCCACCGTGTCTGAAATTTATTAAAATATAATAAAGGTTATTCCCAGAGTTTAAACCCAAAAAATAGTGGAAAATAGCGCCCAAAGTGAAAAATGACACTTTTTTGCCATTTTGCAAAATATAAAAGATGTAATAAAAAGTGTTCAAAAGGCTGTACTGTCCTAAAAATGGTAACATTGAAAATGTCATCTCGCAAGAAATGACACCAAACACAGCTCCGTACACTGAAGTATGAAAAAGTTATTAGCATCAGAAGATGGCAAAATGAAGAGGAGGTTTTCATTTTTGTAAAAGTATAAAAACATTATAAAACTTATAATTTTAGTATTCTTGGGGACAGGAGGCCACAGAATGAGGAGGATGCTGGAGGACAGGAGGCCACAGAATGAGGAGGATGCTGGAGGACAGGAGGCCACAGAATGAGGAGGCTGGAAGACAGGAGGCCGTGGGATGAGGAGGCTGGGGGACATGAGACCACATGAGAAAGCTGGAGGACAGGGGGGCACAGGAGGAGGCTGGAGGACAGGGGGGCACAGGAGGAGGCTGGAGGACAGGGGGCTACAGGAGGAGGCTGGAGGACAGGAGACTACAGGAGGAGGCTGAAGGACAGGAGACTACAGGAGGAGGCTGGAGGACAGGAGACTACAGGAGGAGGCTGGAGGACAGGAGACTACAGGAGGAGGCTGGAGGACAGGAGACTACAGGAGGAGGCTGGAGGACAGGGGACTACAGGAGAAGGCTGGAGGACAGGAGACTACAGGAGGAGGCTGGAGGACAGGAGACTACAGGAGGAGGCTGGAGGACAGGAGACTACAGGAGGAGGCTGGAGGACAGGAGACTACAGGAGGAGGCTGGAGGACAAGAGACTACAGGAGGAGGCTGGAGGACAGGAGACTACAGGAGGAGGCTGGAGGACAGGAGACTACAGGAGGAGGCTGGAGGACAGGAGACTACAGGAGGAGGCTGGAGGACAGGAGACTACAGGAGGAGGCTGGAGGACAGGAGACTACAGGAGGAGGCTGGAGGACAGGAGACTACAGGAGGAGGCTGGAGGACAGGAGACTACAGGAGGAGGCTGGAGGACAGGAGACTACAGGAGGAGGCTGGAGGACAGGAGACTACAGGAGGAGGCTGGAGGACAGGGGGCTACAGGAGGAGGCTGGAGGACAGGGGGCTACAGGAGGAGGCTGGAGGACAGGGGGCTACAGGAGGAGGCTGGAGGACAGGGGGCTACAGGAGGAGGCTGGAGGACAGGGGACTACAGGAGGAGGCTGGAGGACAGGGGACTACAGGAGGAGGCTGGAGGACAGGGGGCTACAGGAGGAGGCTGGAGGACAGGGGGCTACAGGAGGAGGCTGGAGGACAGGGGGCTACAGGAGGAGGCTGGAGGACAGGAGGAGGCTGGGGGACAGGAGGATACAGGATGAAACTGGAGGACAGGAGGATACAGGATGAGGCTGGAGGACATTAGACTACAGGAGGAGGCTGGAGGACAGGGGGCTACAGGAGGAGGCTGGAGGACAGGAGGCTGTAAGACAGGGGGCTACAGGAGGAGGCTGGAGGACAGGGGGCTAAAGGAGGACGCTGGAGGACAGGGGCTAAAGGAGGAGGTTGGAGGACAGGGGGCTACAGGAGGAGGCTGGAGGACAGGGGGCTACAGGAGGAGGCTGGAGGACAGGAGACTTCAGGAGGAGGCTGGAGGACAGGAGACTACAGGAGGAGGCTGGAGGACAGGAGACTACAGGAGGAGGCTGGAGGACAGGAGACTACAGGAGGAGGCTGGAGGACAGGAGACTACAGGAGGAGGCTGGAGGACAGGAGACTACAGGAGGAGGTTGGAGGACAGGAGACTACAGGAGGAGGCTGGAGGACAGGAGACTACAGGAGGAGGCTGGAGGACAGGAGACTACAGGAGGAGGCTGGAGGACAGGAGACTACAGGAGGAGGCTGGAGGACAGGAGACTACAGGAGGAGGCTGGAGGACAGGAGACTACAGGAGGAGGCTGGAGGACAGGAGACTACAGGAGGAGGCTGGAGGACAGGAGACTACAGGAGGAGGCTGGAGGACAGGAGACTACAGGAGGAGGCTGGAGGACAGGAGACTACAGGATGAGGCTGGAGGACAGGAGGATACAGGATGAGGCTGGAGGACAGGAGACTACAGGAGGAGGCTGGAGGACAGGGGGCTACAGGAGGAGGCTGGAGGACAGGGGGCTACAGGAGGAGGCTGGAGGACAGGAGACTACAGGAGGAGGCTGGAGGACAGGAGACAACAGGAGGAGGCTGGAGGACAGGAGACAACAGGAGGAGGCTGGAGGACAGGGGGCTACAGGAGGAGGCTGGAGGACAGGGGGCTACAGGAGGAGGCTGGAGGATAGGGGGCTACAGGAGGAGGCTGGAGGACAGGGGGCTACAGGAGGAGGCTGGAGGACAGGAGGAGGCTGGGGGACAGGAAGCTACAGGATGAAACTGGAGGACAGGAGGATACAGGATGAGGCTGGAGGACAGGGGGCTAAAGGAGGACGCTGGAGGACAGGAGACTACAGGAGGAGGCTGGAGGACAGGGGGCTAAAGGAGGAGGCTGGAGGACAGGGGGCTAAAGGAGGAGGCTGGAGGACAGGGGGCTACAGGAGGAGGCTGGGGGACAGGGGGCTACAGGAGGAGGCTGGGGGACAGGGGGCTACAGGAGGAGGCTGGAGGACAGGAGATACAGGAGGAGGCTGGAGGACAGGAGGAGGATGGAGGACAGAAGTGAGGAGGACAGAGAACAGGGACCACACCATGTGAGAAGGGGTGGGGGTAGGAGTACAGATAGAATTATGTGTAAGTTTGGGGAGATAAATGAAAGCGGAAAAAAACTAATGTAAAGGCAGGATAAAATTAAAGAAGGGGTTTTATATGTTTTACATGTTGCAGAGTTGTGTTAGGGGATAATATATTGGTCCACGGGAAGGGTGGGGGGCAAATTAAGCAGTGTTGTACCAAGTGGGGACCATCAAATTCGATATTATACTTTGCCTGTGGGTGGGACAATGGGCGTGGTTTAGAAAAAGGGGCTTTGTGTCCCTCTTTCTCTTGCCCAAAAGTTGGGAGGTATGGAATGCATTGGTATAATGTCTACCTGCTGAAGGCTCAGGTCTCCTATGTATCCCTGCTAAATGCATTGGTATAATGTCTTACTGCTGAATGCTCAGGTCTTCTATGTATCCCTGCTAAATGCATTGGTATAATGTCTACCTGCTGAATGCTCAGGTCTAATGTCTCCTATGTATCCATGCTGAATGCTCAGGTATAATGTCTACCTTGCTAAATGCATAGATCTTTATTGCATTTCAAGTCACTCCTGCGCCCTGTCTCCAGGGTTTATATGCAGAGTCTGTGAGCTCTGCTTGACTTAGAATTATCTTACCGGTATTTCATGTGTATAATCTGTGATCTTTACACTGAATTTGCTAACCATTTTCTCTGGACTAGACCTCCAGTATGTAATGAGCCTCTGGTATGTGATGAGCATGTACTCAGCCTCCGGTAAGTAATGAGCATGGCCTGTGTGTTATACACAGTACCCACATCCTCTATCTGGTGAAATGTACAGGTATCTATGATCTGTATACATAGTGAAATACTGTAATAATGATACAGAGCAGACTGATACCAGAATCTCTAAGTTCTGCTTCTATGTATTTTCTCCATAGTCTGCTCTAGATCAATGGCATTGGAGAGTGATCATCTCATATCCCAGCAGCAGAACTCCTCATACAGTTATGTTGGCTGCATATGGCTTGTCTGTACACATCTTTACCTCATACTAATGTGTCCTTTGTGTTTTCACTAGACGTCCTCTCCTGAGCGGCTGTCACAGACCCTTATGAGAGGTGGAAAGAGGAGGAAAACTAGGCAGAGGTTAGGTCCGAACTCATCGCCTATTAAGAATGAGTCTTATGTCTATTCTCCTGTGTGTACCACAGGATACAGATCCCAGGCCCAAGCCTTCCTATCATGGATCATCTCCTTTTCTTCTAGATCTCCAGACATCATCCTCTATTGCATATTCTAGTTTATAGGAATATTAAATCTCAGAGATTAAATCTGATGACCCAGACCAGATATTTCTTCTGAAGAAGGAGAATGTAACCACCAGTGGAATCCACTAAAGATACTGAAGGGAAACAACAGGGAAAGGATGATTCTACTTTCCAGTCACTGATGATGACGTCTTCCCTGCTCACCCAGTGTGGATGGACCACACCTGATAACGGCATTAGAGGTCCGGTGACTAAGGGATGAAATCCTACTCTGTGCCACCACTGGCCATGTGACCTGCCACAATAGCTATCTGATGCTTCTATTACCAGCATTAAGGATTCCTCTGAAGTCCTGGTTGCTTTGGTCGTGGCAAAAAGCTGTATGGACAAAGCTCTGGAATAAGGACGCTCCACCAAAAGGACTATTTGAATTTTCAATGTTTTTGTGCCAGTCTAAAGTATTTATTGCAGTCAGGCAAGATCCAGGCTGCAGGCCCTGTCATTTTCAAGATATAAAGACTCAAAAATCCAGGAAGAGCAGGATGAGTTGTAATTCCATCACATCGACTTGGTACACAGGGTTGGTTCAGACACAGGCAACACCTTCCATGAGTAGGTAAAAAGCCACTTAACTCAAAACCGTGGGAGTTAGTGCATCTGGCTTGGTGTAATATCAACAATAAGAAGAAGGTCCTTCTCTTCAGATTGGCCAAAGTCTTTATCAGACGCCTGGTGTCCTCTACAATACATCGAGTATACACTCTGTAACCTTCCCACCTGACAGATCCTGACCAGCAATCTGCTAATTGTATATCTCTGCCTCAGAGGTATCACTGCATGGCATCAACTGTTCTATCAGATCTTCATATTCCCATCCTGCCTCCACATCAGGAGAACATCGGGATAGCGCTTCAGACTACAGTACACTGCATTGCCAGTCACGTCCTTAAAGGTTCCATACCTGGAGGACTGGATATTTCCATGGAACTTCTTAATCTTCAACTTCAAATTTGAAGAAGAGTAATGAGAGTCTATAAATGTATTTTTGGAAATATTTCCCCTGACATCAGCTAACAAAAGTTAGTGAGTGACAAGAGCTCTTGCAAAATGCCTGTTACCATAGATGTAGTGCAATGAGCAAAGCCCATATCTGAAGTGAAGGAACTAGTCCCAATAATTCATGGCAAGGAAATGCCGGATTCTTCATCCTCGCACATTAGCCAGAGGGATACGTCTTTCTGAGGCTGGGGTCCCATGTAGGAGATGACGAGGATCATAAGTCATGGAACACTCAAGAGAAGATATTGTCCTCTATTCATTGGAGCTGTGAGCAAATCAGACCAGCATTACAATACTTCTATGTTATTATTCTAACACGTATATCTCGTCTGCAGCAATCACAATGTGCTGCTGCCTGCATAAGTAATTTACTGTCAAGAGGTTCTGAAGTCCCATCTTACAAGAGAATGCAAAACCCTGCCTAAGCAGAGGCAAATCTTCAGCTGTTGACATTTGATATCCTTAGTCATATTTCTGATATCCAGAATGCTCGCTATCAGTGGCATTACTACCGCCATAGCAGTGATGCTAATTGGCCAGACCAGGACCCACGGGCGAATCATAAATTATGCACGCCGTGTACCTAGGCGGGCTTGGCCCTATTGACCATAGCTGCTGCAGCCGCAATGCTGAGAGGGCTGCCCGTCTCTAAGCCTGCCGCACCTGGCTCCACCTGTGTGTCCAGGCAGTGGCCCGTCCTATCTTCTTCCTGCATGAAGACATGTGACATCACATGACACATCCCGAACGGCGCTGAGTGGAGATCCAGGGCGCCTACTCACAAAGGATATATCTTCTGGCTCCACTAAAAGCCTAAAGCCAGGAGAATCCTCAAAAGCAGCCTATCATGTTCATGCTTGATTGCCACGACATTGTCCAGGAGGACTGCAGAACTCCAAGCAATGTCCTTCAAGGATTCCTACCTTAACATTCTGCCAAAAAGCATCATGTTACTTTCCTGCTCAGCCTTCATCCAACGATTTCTACAGTCTTCAGAACAATTCTAACATTTAAACAATACATTTTCAAAGAACTTTTATAAGGGGGCAAATTGTCCACATGGATCATGGTCTCCATGAGAGGCTGTTGAGTCTCTTTGGTCATGAAGCTCCAGACCAGCTGAGAGCCAACTCTACATCAGCTTCTTTAGCTGAGCTCTGTCACGTCTATCAGTTCTACAAAGCAGCCAGATGGTCCTCTCCATCCTCGTCTATAAATCTCTGCAGGATGGACTTCTCTGCCTCCTAAGGCTTCAGCCTTACACAAGGTGGCGCTGCAACAGGCAACTAAGATCCCTCCCCATAAGTACTGCTTGCTAAGTCCCATATGTGTGCTGCCGAACGGACGAAAAAGGAGGAAATTTGCTTACCGAAATTTCCATTTCTTTTAGTCCGTGAGGCAGCACAACTTTCCCGCCCTTGATGAAACATTATTGCTATATACCATACAAGGGTTGTGTGTGTGCTCCGGCCTTATATAGGTGGAGTCAGCCAAGACACTAATTGTTTAATTGTCTACTACTGCTTGTTAACCTGTTATCTTCTGAGTTGTACCTAGGGGAAGAATCCCATATGTGTGCTGCCTCACGGACTAAAGGAAATGGAAATTTCGGTAAGCAAATTTCCTGCATTCACATAACCATTTATCTAGTTTTTGTCTATCTATTCATCTATATATTTTCTATCATCTATCTCCTATCTATTATATATCTATCCATCCATCTATCAATCAATAGAACTTTTATCTCTCTTCTACTGTATCTATCTCCCATAATTTGTCTATTTCCTGTCTATTTAGCTTTTTGTCTGTATATTTATCTATGTATCCTTTATTTCCTATTTATTATATATCCATTTATCAATTGATTTTATATCTCTCTTCTACTGTATCTCTCTATCTCTCGTATCTATCATCTATCCTTATATAATCTACATTATATTTATGCATCTATAAATCTATATCATCTTTTATATTTATGTTCTATCGTCAATCTACATATCATCTGTCTATCTCCTATAAAATTCTCCTACAGTCCCATGTTACAGATTTCCTTACCATACTACTGTTTGTAAACTACAAAGTGTTTGTGCAGGACTAAAGGAGCCTCTTACTGACTGTGACTCTTCATAAAATAGTTTCATTTTGGGGTCCCACTTTTAGTTTTTCCCAGGGCCCAACCTTATTTCAAACCAGCCTTGTTCATGGATAAATAATTAAATTACCACTGTCACAGTGCCTGGATCTATGATTAAGTGCCACTGGTTAATCATTCTTGATTTTGATGGCAGGTTTCCTTTAAAAATTCAAGCACAAATGTAAATCTCTATTAGATCTTTAACTATAATGTATTATTTATAGTAATAGTTTCATTTAATGTAACTTGGTGGGATTCAGATGGTACACCCCCTTGGCTGAGTAGCTTTAGGCCCATAAGGCTGTATGGTCCTAATAGGCCTTATGGGCCTAAAGCTACTTGACCAAGGGGGTGTACCATCTGAATCACACCAAGTTTCTTTCCATTACATACTTACTCTACATGTAAAATGCAAGTGAGCGCATTATGTATTATGTCTATTGATGCTTTTATATATGTGAATTTCATGTATTTGTATTTGTATTTGTTATAAATATGGCAGTGTCAATCGGTATTGAAGAGACTGCAGAGAGATAATCACTAGTGAAACATGAAAAAAATGTATGTTCATGTTGTTTGGGTACCTGAAGAATAACATTTTTATAATACCGCATTTTAGATACGTAAATACATTTAATGAAATGTTACCCTTTCTTCCAGGTAGAAACTGAATTAAATACATATTATCAGGTATGTTGATGTTTTTAATTATGTACGTAATGTAATTTGATTATGTTTCATATTTACACAGACTAGTTGCTGCTACTGTATGTTTTCTGGTCTACACAATAGTCAGGGAAAACATTTTCTATAAATAACTCAAATTTTGAAGCCTGAATATTACCTTATAGTACATTATAGAAAAGAACTGAGCTATACTGAGAATTGGGGAGGAAGAAACGTTACTGATTGGAGGTGAAGAAATGTGTCTGATAAAGTACTTTTTGAAAAAATTCTGATATTCACTTAAATTTAGATTGTGAATAATTAAATAACCATAAGAGTAATTTGTCTTTGAATTTCCCAGAGTTTCCTAGCAAGTGTGACTGACGCTAGAGTATATAGTTGGAACGGTAAGTTTATTTACTCAATTTATCTTTCTATTGATCATCAATTTTTAAATGTTCATGTGAAGATACAAGATTACAGGTGTTTTCCCTCTAATAACTCTTTTTTGGGGGTTCTGGCAGTCAGACCGAATACATATTTACTGTCCTATGGATATGTAAAGTATCTTTAGATGAGAAACCACTTTAATTTCGAAGTGATTTCAATGATCAGGTTTGGATTATGATTCAATGAGTAAATAATTTGGCAGGGCCACCTAATTTTTTTGTATGGTAAATATACTGTTGCTCACCAAAAACGACTAAAAGTTTTTTCAATCGGTGTTAAAAGTAGAAATGCATTTTTATTATTATATTTTACTAGTATGTACAGTATATTAATGTGCTGGCTGGATTAAGGTTGGTGGGGGCACCCATATACAGCCTCCTAGGAATACACTTATATATATAGCCTCCTCCCACCAGTAATACATAGCCTGCTCCTCCCAGAAATACATATACATACACAGCCTCCACCACCCCCATGGAATACATCTATATAGACAGCCTCCACCCCCCCAGTAATATATTTAGATACACAGCCTCCACCCCCCCCCCCCAGGAATGCATCTATATGCAGACTTCCCATCAGTAATGCATCTAGATACCCATCCTCTTGCCAGTAATGCATCGGCATCACCCCTGCCAATGCATGGGATAGGTAGGTGTTGCTAAATTGCCCCTTTCCATGTCAGTAGCTGTCTGGTGAGCCTGTGCAACTCCCTAGGACAGTGGTGGCGAACCTATGGCACGGGTGCCAGAGGTGGCACTCGGAGCCCTTTCCGTGGGCACTCAGGCCATCACCAGAGAGGACTCCAGGTATCTTTCTGCAGTCCCAGACGGCCCAGGACTTGCTGTGCACAGAGCTATTTTAAAGTGACAACACTACCTGGGACTTCTCGAGGAAGTGGGAAGGTGTGGACAAATCTGGGTGATCATTGTAGCTCCGGCCCTGACAATTCTTCCTGTTTATGGGACCTTGGAGGGAAGCTACAATGATCATCCAAATTTCTTCTATTTTCTGCTTTATTGGTGTCCTCAGGGAGCTAGTATCAATGAAAGCTGTAACAGAGCAGGGAGTATAAATCTCAATTTAAATTTCTGTGTTGGCACTTTGCAACAAATAAGTGGGTCTTGGTTGTAGTTTGGGCACTCGGTCACTAAAAGGTTCGCCATCACTGCCCTAGGAGGTCTCTAGTATGGAAACTTGGCAATTGCAGCTGTAAGATTCTGCCTGGGAGGTTATAAGTTAACTGTACCTGGAGTAACCTGGCTGGACAAAGTGCTTGCTACCTCTGGAGAAGTGAGTCAAGGAAGTTAGCCCAGAAAGCAAAGGTGTTCCAGGCAAGCTGCCTGGCACCTTGGCCAGTCCGGACACTGGGCCCATAACAGAGGACCACATCAGGACTCTGTTCCATCACTTCCAACCCAGCCTGAAACTACTTTATCAGGCTGCGGGCACATCTTCCTGAGGATCAAACTCCAGCCAGATATCTCCCTTTAGTTGAGGTTTTGCGGCTGTTAAGGCCGTTGCCTGTTTGCCAATTTATATTTCACCAATGTGCCTCTGAGTGATCCCTGGATCTGGCGGCATACTACCAAGGGTGCACCCATCCTCCATCACCAAGGATCCCTATCGACACACCGGGGTGGCCTCCGCTCCTGATATCAAGCCCTGTGATCATCTCCATGTGCAAGGCCGGGCCTGCCAGCCACTCCGGTTATCAGGATCCCAGCTTCCTCCTGCCACCAAAAAAGGTCAGGCACCAGTGGGGGAATCTCCTCTGTGGTGAGGGGAACAGCCCACAGTAAAAGAGGTAGTTGCTTCATGCGCTCAGCAGAGATGGGTGCTCTCAAGCACAACTGGGGATAAGTCCAGGAATGTCTCTGGCTTATGAACAATGGGGAAAGAGTCCCAGGAAAGTTTCTGGCTCCACAGAATAAGGGATTTTAGGCTCATCGCAAATGGAGTAGCAAAGAAATAGCATAGTCATTTTTATGTATCCCCTGGAAAAGCCTCACCCCCAGTAATGCATCTAGATACACAGCCTCCACCCCTTAGAAATGCATTTATATACACAGCCTCCACCACCCCCAGTAATGAAAGTAAAAGATCCCAAGCAGGTGCGATCTCTGATTTTTTTTAATTGAAGTGATAGTTGAGAGAGGAAGCTGTATATAAAGATTGCATTGCAGACTATAACTTCAACAATGGATACATCTAATTCTCTTGCACAAAGAAACACAACTTCTCTAAGACTGTGTTTCTAGGTGCCACTAATCACATGCAAGGGTGGTCTAGGCCAAAAGTGGAAACTATTGAAATAAGTAGTCTTACTATCCTTGTAAATATTGTCCAAAGAGAGCAACGGCACCACCTAGTGTCTTTTCTAAAGAACCAGGGAAAACATACATTCAAGTAAAGTGCCTTGTGAGACAACAAAAAAAAAATCGAGTCTGATGGTGCTCTAGTCCTAAACAAATGACTAAACAATGGTGCAATAGAGGAGAAGGAATGGACGGCACTCACCAGTCTTTGATAAAATGTTCTTTCTCTTTATTCAATTCGAAAAAAAATTGCATACACACAAGAAAGTGTGCAAGGGAGGGGGGAGATGGAGGCAGAATGCCTGTTAGACGGCGGCAACGGCCGTTTCGTGCAACACAAGTCTTAAAGTTTGCTCTCAACACAGGTGTTTTTAAGACTTATTGGCTTGCGAGGCTTGGTCCATGATAGTAGGTGGGCCCCGTGAGTTTTAGATGTGTACAAATACCAGGCATTCTGCCTCCATCTCCCCCCTCCCTTGCACGTTTTTCTTGTGAGTATGCCATTTTTTTCAAATTGAATAAAAAGAAAGAACATTTTACTGAAGACTGGTGAGTGCCGTCCTTCTACTCTATCGCAATATCCTTGTAAATAGTTAATTGGCAGGAATATTTTCCTCATATTCTGCAATGTGAAAAATATTGTATTTTTGGCAACGTGGCTAACACAATTTCATCTTTCATCATCATTGTAGAAAGCCACATGGCCAAAATATTCTACTCATATTCTCCTCTTTAATGCCATTCCTGGCAGGAATATGAGCAGAATATCGGGGTGTGAACACATATGCAGCTTGCAATTCATTTTGAAATGCATTGCTATTACAACGGGGAGTGGCTTTGCCGATTGCATGGGTGTTTCAGATGAAACACATGCGATCGATCACAGGCACCACGGGGAACATTTACTGACAGTAAATGTCAGTAAATGCAGTCAGTACTATGTGCAGTTTGCCTGTGTAGTGTGCAGAGTGCGCCAGATTCATGATTTCTGGTGCCTGTTCTTCATGAATCTGGCACCCCCTGCACTGCTCCGACAGTGTCCCACTTTTTTGTGGCGCAGCTGCCCTGGCTTTCATGCGACACAATTTAGGGGGCGGGCCATCAGACAGTCTGACTGATTTGGACTGAGTGCGGGACTTAACTTTCAAATTGTGTCGCAAGCCCAAGCATTTAGATGAACCCCTAAAAAGACGGTGAACTCTGTCGGACCTAAGGGGGGAAGTGACACAGTCATAATTTCGGGCGCATGATCTCATTGAATTGTGGAGCGGTGCATTATAGTCGGGCAATGCACTTTTTTGTGAACTCTGGTGACCTGTAAGTAAATGTGCCCCAATAAGTTTGGGGTCATATACTATATTTTGGGGGCTGAGTAGTAAAATCACAGTCACTGTTTATAAGCTGCTGCCAGTGCGAAAAACACAAGATACAGTCAAACAACTCCCTGACCTCACCCCACATGTAGTGAGCAGAGAGGGCAGAAACTTAGTCTGCCTCTCTGTTTTAGTTCTCACTCTTTCAAAGGCTTCTGCTACATTCCTTTGATCCGATGCTTTACTGCAGCTCCGCCTCCATTCCTATCTGTGTACTAAATGGTCATATGCTGGGGCTATTTATGGACTATGGGGGCTCGTGGAGTGCTGGGGTGATTTATATATTAACAGGCATTTGCTGGGGCTATCTATGGACTGAGGGGGCATGTGCAGTGCTGGGACTACCTATATACTGAGGGGACATGTGCTGAGGTTATTTATATACTGAGGGGTCATATGCTGGTGATAGCTATTCTCTGAAGGGGCATGTACAGAGCTGGGGCTATCTAGGGACTGAGTGACATGTAGTGCTGGTGCTATGTATATACTGAGAGAGCATGTGCAGTGCTGGGCTATCTATATACTGAGGGGACATATGCAGAGCGGAGCTATCTGTATACTGAGTGGGAATGTGCATTGCTGGGGCCTCTATGGACTGAGGGGAGCATGTGGCTATCTATATACAGGGTACGAGTAAGTTGGGACCGCTCATCATATGTCTAATGGGAAACTCAGGTGTTCGGTGGTGGGAGGAAATCTCTAGTCAAGGGCCAGGGCCTGAATGCATTAGTGTCTCTCTCTGCTTTCAGTTTCAGAACCTGAAGAAGACACTACCTGTCAGTGATTTTGGGGAAACTACCATAGTTTATATTAATCTATGCACAAATACAAAGAAAGACAAAAAATAGCGCCAATCACTGGAGAATTGTTTCCAAACATATGAAATGTAATAACAAAGCAATGAAATAAAAACATTACCATGTTACAGTGTGAACCATTGGTATAATCATTCTACACATAAGTACTTTTTCTTATTCATCTTATTCATGGAGCTATTTTCCATATAAAGAGCATAACGGTAATGGTACCTTTTAAATAGCCACTTTTTAGTTAGGACAACATATAATCTTATCACATAAATGTCACAGGAGTACCGCCATATCATTTCTGTACATGTTGTATGAGACATGGGGAACCTTTTCCCAAAATTATGGAGTTATAATGCTCTTTAAATCTGACATACAGCTGCCTTATTGTTTTACCAATCTAAAACCAGTTGCAGGGGCAGCAGATTACATTAACTACATAATCAGTTTTACAACTAATGAAATGATTAATGAGGTTACAAAACTTCCCATCTGTTTCATTTTTGTCCGTAAATGAAACTTACAAAATTTATGCAACACCCCTGCCAACACATAGGCAAGGTGGTAGTTGAGAATAGCGCCCTCTCCATGTCTGGAGCTGTTAGGGAGACTGATCACCTCTCTAGGAAGTCTCTAAGTACTGGAGAACTTAGTAATTGTAGCTGTAGCCACTGCCTGGCAAGTTAACAATGCATAATGCTGTTGTCCAATGATGTTCTTGTAAAGCAAGCAGGAAACTGATTGGGAAGTGCTACCACCTGACCAAGGGAGTATGTAAAGCCCTGGTGGGTGAGAGCACATAGTCTTGGATTCCAGTCAGTAGATAGAGAAACAGGTCCAGTGTGCAGCTCCCTGCAGAGCTGCTCTCCAGACCCACTAACAGGAATAAGAGGTACCTCAGGCCGCTGCCTGATACCTGAGGGTAAGTCAGGAGACTTAAAGGGAACCTACCACCCCGATTCCACCTATAAAGGTAGAAGGGGTGGTAGGTGGATGAATGGGACGCAAGGATAGCCCTTTTTGGGCTAATCCTCACGTCCCGGCTATCTTTTAGAAAAGCTTATTGCAGGCATATGCAAATTTATTTATGTGGCTACTGGGGCGTGGAGTAGCCGGACATGAGGCTACTAGTCGCGGCTACTGCACGCCTCAGTAGCCACGTTACTCCGCCTTCCATTTAATCTTCGGCGCACAGCTCCTCGTAGCTGCACGCCCTCGTCCGAGTCCCCCAGCATCTGCAGCCTTCTACGCATGCGCAGTAGCCCCGGAGCCGCGGCCGCGCAGCTGAAGGCCTGCGTTCTGCGCATGCGCAGATTAAATGGTAGGAGGAGTAACGTGGCTACTGGGGCGTGGAGTAGCCGCGACTAGTAGCCTCATGTCCGGCTACTCCACGCCCCAGTAGCCGCATAAATAAATTTGCATATGCCTGCAATAAACTTTTCTAAAAGATAGCCGGGACGTGAGGATTAGCCCAAAAAGTTCCTACCAAGCTGAGAGTAACCTTCCTGCGGAACAGCTCTCACCAGCTTGCTGAAATCTGTTATTACCGTTTGGCCGTTGCCTGCTGGTGAATAAAGAACTGTAAGTTGATTTGCACAACATTGCCTCCATCTAATCCCGGGATCCAGGCTGCTTACCACCACGGACTTCCCCATCCATCACCCAGTGATTCATCCTACAGACACCTCAGGGGTTGCCCCAGGGAGAAACCACAGCATCAGCCTCTCCCTCCATATTTCTTACACACACCACCTGCTGGAGACCTGCCAGGCTGTAGGACAGCTCTCCGGTCCCCATACCTAGCACCGTGACTACAGTGTCCCCAAGGCCGCACAAGCCAGCCACTCCGGTATTCTGGGCCCCGGCCACCTTCAGGCCACAAGAAAAGGCTAAGCCATGGTGGGGTATGTTGTATTTACATTGGTGAAAATTTCCCTTTGGTATATGCAAATGTTCCAACTATAATCTCCTAACTAGGAGTTCTTTTATGGTGGGATTTCTCTTAAAAGGCTATTATAGGTTTGTTAGCTATAACTTTTTTTTTTTAAATCTGGGTCTCATTCTAAGATACACCAATATTTCTGGATCATTGTACGAATATTCTTCTCATTTAAAAAAAATCAAAAGTGAAGTTTTTTTCCCTCCTTTTTTTTTTTTTTTTTTACAAAGAATTTTTTTTCTTATGCTGCTGCCTTGTTATACGCTTTTCTTATAACCCCTTGCCCTCAATCTCACAGTCCTGCTTATCGAAGGATTCTCCTGTATCATTTAGTACCCACATGATTCTGCACCCTTTCAATGCCTAACCACAGTTCTTCAACTACATCCCTCCACGGCTCTGTTTGACGAAAGCTGTCTGTGCCGAAATGTCACATTGGGGCACATTTCCAAAAGTGCGTTGTCCGACTACAATGCACCGTGCCGCGTTTTACTAACATTGTGTGCCCGATATCCTGCATCTGTCGCTTCCCCGCTCAGGTCCGCCGGAGTTCACCTTCTTTTTCCCAGTGTATGTAAGTGCATTGTCTTGCAACACGATTTGAAAGTTAAATCACACGCTCAGTCCAAATCAGTTGGATCGCCCGACGGAACGCCCCCCGATTTCTGTCACATGAAAGTCAGCACCACTGCGCCAAAATCCGATCGCCTGCGACACAATCCCTTCTAAATACCTGTCCCAGCTGCGCAAATCCCGGATACCATGAAAAATCCGACGGAAATGCGATCCGCAGACCCTTAGTAAATAAGCCCCATTATGTTTGCTGTGTCACTTGAATAAAAATAACCTTCAGCATCTACTTAAAGGAGTGCTTCCTTTTTTGCTAGTTCTCATATCAGGATAGGATCCCTAGTGGTGAGCACCCGCAACAGTTGAAGTGCAGCCGTATAACTATACATCTGGTAACCATAAAGTGATAAGATGCCGGTCCAACTCAGGCCCTTTATAGTGAAAAATTGCCCAGCCACAGTTATAGACTAAGAAGTGATATCTTTTCTAATTCTATTCACTTTCCTTTTTTTGCCTCTGTCTGCTTACCTATTATATCCATATAACATAAAGAAATACACTGCAAGAAAAAAAATCTATTTAATGAACTTTTTTAAAGGATATTATGGAAGAAAAAGTGAGGAAGTTGTTGTACCACAGAGGGATAAATCTATTTTATCAGAATCCTGGATCTGGCTAGACACGAATATGAGGTATGTTGTATTTCTAATCCACACATTGTAGTCATCCTTAGCCAATGGGGAACAATTTACTCCTAAAGTGAAACAATGGCTTTATACTTTATACAATTGTACATTAAATCACTTTTTTCACAGTTCATCTTTAACAAAAAAACTTGAAGTAACTGTTCCTAACAAAAACACTACTTGGGTAGCCACTGCATTTGTTATTTCTGAGGGACTTGGACTTGGAGTGACAGATTTACCTGTTGAGGTGAGTTTCAACTATTCTTTTTATTACATTTATAGAAAAACAATAGAACATGGTTAAAATTGGCCAAATGCAATTATTGGACATAGTCACTGTATGTGTAAACTTCAGCCAACCGGTTGCCATACATCTACTATGAATCAAGAAGATAGATTGAACATCATATAGAATATTAAGGATTACCCACTCTGCAACCATAGAGCCATAGTGGCTGCAGAGGGGAAATGTGTTCCCTTACCATATTTTCTAGATCTAAGTTCTGCAGGAATTGCACGTAATCTGAAGGTATTACACGTAAAATCGGAGACACATGAAGCACCCACCACTTTGTGTAAAATGTCCGGTCCTACAGCTATGGCAATGTACTGTGTATATATCTTTCAATTGTTTTATATTAAATAAAGAAAGGGTCCGGCTTACCAAGGTGAAAGAGTAGTGAAGAATTGTGGGAAGAAGGGAGGAGTTAAAAGTGAGGAGGAGTCTGAAGTGAGTGTGAGTGAGGAGGGAGTGAAGTCAGCCCGCGGGAGAAGTCAGAGGAAACAGTAGCTGCTGAAGCATGTCCTAGAGGAGACAGGGTCTCAGAAGGAGCTTAAAGGAGCTAAGCAGCACAGCAAGTAGAGGTTGTACCTGTAATAAGAGGAGTTCAATGCCGCTGAGGAACAAGAAAGAATCATATTGAGGAGGATAGCTCACCAAGGTGGCCGGCATCCCTACAGTTCAAATGCAAGTGTATGAGATGTTTCTTTGGCGTCACCATTGTTACAAGGCAAGTGACTTACACCTCCTCCTCCATCCACTCCCCTGGGAGCCAGCCCCAGTAAGGAAGGGTTCATAACATCACACTGACCCGCAACATTTATCTCCCATTTATCTCCCAGGGGATTACCCAAAAATATAATTTTTATAAAAGATCTCTAAGCTTGAATAGAAGAAGGATTTTCTTACTTTACTAGTAGCAGCCAGGTTCTCCATCAATTTGGGGAGATTTGCCTGAATCATTAACCCCTTAAGGACGCAGGGTTTTTCGGCTCATTTCTCGCTCTCCAACTTCAAAAATCCATAACTTTTTCATTTTTCCATGTACAGACCTGTGTGAGGGCTTATTTTGTGCGTAACAAATTTTACTTTCCCGTAATGTTATTTATTATAACATGCCGTGTACTGCGAAGCTGAAAAAATTTCCAAATGTGGAAAAATGTAAAAATTTAAAAACGTTCTTGTGGGCTCAGTTTTTACGACTTTCACTCTTCGCTCCAAATAACACGCCTACTTTATTCTTTGGTTCGGTGCGATCGTGGTGATACCAAATTTATATAGGTTTTATTGTGTTTTAATAAATTTCAAAAAATTAAATGAATGTGTACAAAAAAGAAAAAAAATTTTTTGCCATTTTCTGACGCTAATAACTTTTTCATACTTTGGCGCATGGAGATGTGTGAGGGGTCATTTTTTGCGAAATGAGGCGACGTTTTCATTGCTACCATTTTGAGGTCTGTGTGACATTTTGATCATTTTTTATTTCATTTTTTTTGTTATGTAAAAAGGTGTAAAAGTCGCATTTCGGACATTTGGGCGCCATTTCCCACCTCGGAGGTCACCGCTGCCCGTAACGGTTTTTATATTTTGATAGATCGGGCATTTTGGGACGCGCGATACCTAATGTGTTTGTGATTTCTACTGTATTATGTTTTTTATCCGTTCTAGGGAAAGGGGGGTGATTTGAACTTTTAATATTTTATTAATTTTTTTTATTTTTTAAACTTTTTTTTTATTTTTTTTTTTCACTATTTTTTTAGACCATCTAGGGTACATTAACGCTAGATAGTCAGATCGCTCCTACCATATACTGCAATACTTCTGTATTGCAATATATGGCATTTTTGCAGCACATTCATTACAATGAGCCACTGGCTCATTGTAACGAATCTGCAGATGCCAGATAGTCTCGGGTCAAACGAAGACCTGAGGCTACCATGGCAACCGATCGCCGCCCCCCGATGACGTTCGAGGGCGCGGCGATCGTAAAAAGAGATGGCGCCGCCCGTCGGCGTTGAAAGGGTTAATAGGCGCGATCGGAGCAAGCACCGACCGCGGTTATTAGCGGTGGGGGTTTGCTGCAATATGCAACAACCCCCACCTCTGTATGAAGAGGACTCAGCCCGTGAGCCCTCTTCATACATCCCTTATACCTCTGCGCCGTAGAGCTACGGCGCAGAGCGTTAAGGGGTTAAAGAGTTTGTTGAAATTTTCTGAAACTGGAGATCATAGAGAATTATACAGAATAAAAAATACATGCTCAGCTCACCAAGACGGAGTACATAGCATGTAAGATTACACTTATCTTATCTGCTGCATCAAAGTAAGAAAGGTCCACACATCTTTTCTTTATCCAATACATAAATCTTTATTCAGCACATGGTGGTACAATCCATAAAAACTGTGATTGTTGCAGACAGTCACTATTACATGTGGCGCCTTTCTAATCCTAAACCAGATTGTTAGTCAAAATCCAGGTTTAGGAATAGAGACACACCAGATGCATCAGTGACTTACTCCCCTACATTCACTGTGTTTATGGATTGTACCACCATGTGCTAAATAAAGATTTATATTTTGGATAAAGAAAGGACTTACGGACATTCCTTACTTTTGTGATAGAGAATTATAGTAAGAGCAAAATGGTTCACATCAGGGTCTGACTTATCTCTAAGGTGTCTTGCTCTGGGTAAGGAAAAGGATAAGTAAGGAAGCATCAATCAGAGCACATCATCTGCATAATCTACAAAAACCCATAATTTTTTTTTCCAAAAAGTAATAGCAAGAAGGAAAGCACCAGCGATAGCTTTGAGCTTTAAAACAAGGCAAGAACCGGGTCTTGGGTACAGATCACATGTGTTTCCATACGATCAGGCCGATGGCCAACTCTGTGCACTTGCATTCCTTTTCTAAACCCAATACAAGGGACACTTGTGGCTGCACACTAACTCATTTCCCAACTGTTGTTGTAAGAAGATGAAAAAAGATTGCAATTTTAACAATGGTGAGTGCTACCTTCTTTTTCTACAATGTGGACATTGGTTTAGTGACTGCTTATAGCATACACTTCTAGTTGTTTATATTGGTCCCCCTATGTCACAACATTATATAGGTACTACTTAAAAAGACAATATCCCATCTTGTTTTCACCCTGTCCTTCTCTACAGGGAGGTTCAGAAATATTCAAATAAGATTTATTCTTTCCGGAACTACTGGTATGGTGGTACGCTTAACATTCTCTACAGCAAAACCCTCTATTTGGGGGTGGTATCACCTTTACAGGGAACCCCTTTTAAACACTGCATGTTATTACCAATTACCAGGACATTGTAACATCATGCTTGTAACATCAATGCTACCCTATTCATAGTACAGGGTCTAAGAGGGAGGATCTCCCATACAATTACTAAGTGCAATCGTACAAATATGTATTTAAAGGGGTTTTCCCACGAAAGAAAATTCTCGCATTTTGTATCCCTAGTGATTTAGCACAATAAAGATCATTTTAACCCCTTACTTTACAATTTTACTCTGTTTTATTGCTGTTTTAGCTCCTATCATTCCCTAGGCTGCTCAGTGCAAAATCCCAGGGTGTGGGCGGGGTCTCTCTAAGCAGACACATTATGACCCATCGAGTTTTGTGGGGTGACAGTGTGGTTAGATTATCAGGGTACAGGTGTATATACACTTTCATCTGGCTTCTGACATTGTACTAACACACTGACACATAGAAGGAGATGAGACAGATCAGAGATGCATGAGATTACACAGAGGCAGGACAGACAAAGGATGACAGACTTTTACACTGTTACACTGTGAGCTCTGCTACATCTCACAGATATGTGCCTCCCTCTTCCCAAAGATTACTTCACTTCCTGCAAGGAGATCGTGAGGCGAGAGAAGCTACAAACTACAAGCTACAAGGAGATAAGTGATCTGGGGGAAGAGGGAGGCAGGCACATATCTGTGAGATGTAGCAGGAAGTGATCAGTGAGTGTCTCTGAGCCCTGTGCAGGGGGCGTGGCTACAGACACAGAGCAGAGAGAGACTGAAATCTAATCTGTCCGATCTCACACAGAAATCCAAGATGACGGCTCGACCCTAAGTCAGAAGTTACAGGGTACTAACAGTTACAGGGGCAAATGAAATTGTGTACAACAGGACTGATAGAGACAGATTGGACTTATATCTGTGAAATGCCGCTTTTTTGCTAATAACTGTGAATTACAGAATGTGTTATTTTGTTATCCTGAGTTCATTTAAGAAAATTGTCTTTGTGGGAATACCCCTTTAATGTTAAATCCTGCTTTTTAACTGTTGTTTAATAACAATCCTATATTTCTAGTTATCTGTAGATAAGCCATTGGTGACTATACTCCACATGCCAGTTTCATTAACAAGAGGAGAACAATATATTTTAGAGGTCATCTTATTCAACAATTACAATAAAAACTTGCAGGTATGTTTTTCTTTATTTAGCTCTTATGCTGTTGAATTACATTTTCATATCAATTCAAAAGTCAAAGCAGCAGATATCTTTCTTCAAGAAATGGCTGACCATGTGCTGTGTGTGGTATTGCAGCTTTGCCTAATAAAGGTGAATGATCTGATCTGCATAGAGCAGCAAGATTTCTTCACTTTTTGACCATAGCCATTTATTAGTTCTTTGGGGTCCAATACCTTGTTACTCCAGAAATAATTATCACTATACATTAAATTAAATATTCTTAAAAGGAGAAAAAATGTGGTGTCTTCACTGTTATTCTTTTTTCCTTTTTGGTCTGGTTCTGAGTGGTGTATCAATAGAGGTTTACCCTTACATGTCCTCCCCTCCTTTGGTGTTCATTAACCTTTTGATGTCAATAGTAGCAATAAGGCTGCGTTCAGATATTGTTTTCTGTCCTAGGTTCAGCACACTTACTGCATTGCCTTACATCATCAACATTATGACATTATTCCTGTGGGCAGGACAGCACATTGCTATCACACTTGTCTTCTGAAAACCAAAATCTAGGACTTAGACTTTAATTTAAAATATATTGTTGCTTTATTTACAGGTTAGCATCAAATTGGAATCCAGCAATTCATTTGATATAATAGTACCCAATAACACTGCAAGTACTGTACCAGGCCAAAATAATGTGACAGTCGAAAGTGGAGCTGGAAAAACTGTCTTGTTTCCTATAAACCCGAAAAAACTAGGCAATGCTACAGTCACGGTGACAATAATGTCCCAAGTATCTTCTGAAGTTTTAACTAAAACTATTCTAGTGAAGGTAAAATCATTTTCATTTATATTTTGATGGTGTACATTCTTAATTGTTTTATATAAATTGTTAAAGCAAATATGGCAACCTCCTGTGTATGTATCTGGTAACCCGCTAACTGCATGCAAATTAACCAATTCAGGGTTCTCCCCCTGTCTGTTATCCGGAAAATGCTTCTCTGCAGTTCTATGGACTTTGTACATAGAACTGATTGCTGGTTCAAGCAGCAGCATTTATTTATTTTTATTAAATTATTTTTATTTCAATCCCTTTAAAATAAAATTTTTGGCTGGACCATTACAAACTCTTTTTTTGTCACCCCCTCATCCTCAGACTGTAAGCTCTTGGGAGCAGGGCCCTCAATCCTATTGTCATATTACTGTTGTTACTTATTTTATTTGTATATGTTCCCTGCAATCGGTAAAGCGCTACAGAACCTGATGGCGCTAAATAAATAAAGAATATTATTATTATTATTATTATATACTCTATAGGCTGAAGGCGTGAAAAATTTCCATACACATACTGTCTTTATTGACCTTACTGGAAATGTGACTAGAACTATATCAAGCAACATCTCTTTCACATTCCCCAGCGATGTTGTACCGGATTCTGTAGAAGGGTTTGTCACAGTTGTTGGTAAGAATAATTTATTTTTACATTAAACACTATTTTAATGTCTCTTCCTCATATAAGTTTATTGCTTTTTTTTGTGTGTTAAAATTATATAAACGTGTTATCCAATAACTATGGACAGCATGTTTCTGGCTTGTGTCAATTTGGTCACATAACATATGCGAGAGTGGCAGTAACCTAGAAAGTAGTGCTTTAAATAACATAAGGATACTGACCAGCTGGATAAAAGACCTTCCTGCTCCATGCTCCGGATGTACCCCATTAACACCCGTACCTCCCCTACTCTTGCCCTTCCACAGAAAATTGACACAGGACACTGCGTGACGTTGGAAATAGTAAGGCCACAGCAGCCCAATTTTATTAAACATAAATAATAGGTTATTAACATTTTCATAAATATAACACATTTAAATAACAAAGTGCAAAACAGTCCGTAATGACAAGGCCTCAGAGGGTAACTAGAAAACCAAGTACGTGCATGCCTCCCGCCAGAACCGAGCCAGTCCGGGAAGGCAGACAAATATGTCACATATACTAAATATCCCATGTCCACTGCCGGGTGGGCATATTAATTGTAACCGCAGATATTCCATAAATTGCATTTTATGCTCTCTCAAATTCCAAAATACTCCCCATTAGCTTCCCCTCCAAGGCATTATCCCTCGGCTGCATGACAAGCTCCTTCAGCCTAACCAAAGGGCGGACGGGCATGGTCACGCTGGTCCAAAGAGGAAGTGGATCTGACGTGACCTGTAATTTAAAGGTTAGTGGCTAACTACACTCCTCCTCTTCCTCCTTTCCTAGCCCAACCTATCATTAACCCTATGCATGCCTTTACCGCAGGTCAAAGTGAGCATATGGCTAATTCTACGCCTAACCTCCTGCCTTTATCTTGTTCAGAAGGCCAATAGGCATATTTATTAAAAAGGTAGAAAGTCAATATGGTGCAATCATAGATAATTTGAAGGTCCACCCTCTTTGTCAGACAAAGCACCCTCGTCTTGGTTGTGGCTACTCCATATGGACAATATATGAAATAATTTAATCTGGGTTTACAACTGTGAAATATACATTTACATACAAATTCAACTTAAAAACAAACCTACAGAAACTTTCCTGTACGTAACCCGAGGACTGCCTGTATTGGTAGCGTAACACTTTGCATGAAGCAAAATATTCAGTACACTATTTAAGGCTGTGGTCCCATGTTGCATATTTAAAATTGTACAGTTTTCTTGTGTTCATGAATAATGTGTATAATCTACAAAATTACAGTTCATGAGAATAGTGTCTTGTATTTGCATATACAAAGTGCAAAACAGTCCGTAATGACAAGGCCTCAGAGGGTAACTAGAAAACCAAGTACGTGCATGCCTCCCGCCAGAACCGAGCCAGTCCGGGAAGGCAGACAAATATGTCTCATATACTAAATATCCCATGTCCACTGCCGGGTGGGCATATTAATTGTAACCGCAGATATTCCATAAATTGCATTTTATGCTCTCTCAAATTCCAAAATACTCCCCATTAGCTTCCCCTCCAAGGCATTATCCCTCGGCTGCATGACAAGCTCCTTCAGCCTAACCAAAGGGCGGACGGGCATGGTCACGCTGGTCCAAAGAGGAAGTGGATCTGACGTGACCTGTAATTTAAAGGTTAGTGGCTAACTACACTCCTCCTCTTCCTCCTTTCCTAGCCCAACCTATCATTAACCTTATGCATGCCTTTACCGCAGGTCAAAGTGAGCATATGGCTAATTCTACGCCTAACCTCCTGCCTTTATCTTGTTCAGAAGGCCAATAGGCATATTTATTAAAAAGGTAGAAAGTCAATATGGTGCAATCATAGATAATTTGAAGGTCCACCCTCTTTGTCAGACAAAGCACCCTCGTCTTGGTTGTGGTTACTCCATATGGACAATATATGAAATAATTTAATCTGGGTTTACAACTGTGAAATATACATTTACATACAAATTCAACTTAAAAACAAACCTACAGAAACTTTCCTGTACGTAACCCGAGGACTGCCTGTATTGGTAGCGTAACACTTTGCATGAAGCAAAATATTCAGTACACTATTTAAGGCTGTGGTCCCATGTTGCATATTTAAAATTGTACAGTTTTCTTGTGTTCATGAATAATGTGTATAATCTACAAAATTACAGTTCATGAGAATAGTGTCTTGTATTTGCATATACAAAGTGCAAAACAGTCCGTAATGACAAGGCCTCAGAGGGTAACTAGAAAACCAAGTACGTGCATGCCTCCCGCCAGAACCGAGCCAGTCCGGGAAGGCAGACAAATATGTCACATATACTAAATATCCCATGTCCACTGCCGGGTGGGCATATTAATTGTAACCGCAGATATTCCATAAATTGCATTTTATGCTCTCTCAAATTCCAAAATACTCCCCATTAGCTTCCCCTCCAAGGCATTTTCCCTCGGCTGCATGACAAGCTCCTTCAGCCTAACCAAAGGGCGGACGGGCATGGTCACGCTGGTCCAAAGAGGAAGTGGATCTGACGTGACCTGTAATTTAAAGGTTAGTGGCTAACTACACTCCTCCTCTTCCTCCTTTCCTAGCCCAACCTATCATTAACCCTATGCATGCCTTTACCGCAGGTCAAAGTGAGCATATGGCTAATTCTACGCCTAACCTCCTGCCTTTATCTTGTTCAGAAGGCCAATAGGCATATTTATTATAAAGGTAGAAAGTCAATATGGTGCAATCATAGATAATTTGAAGGTCCACCCTCTTTGTCAGACAAAGCACCCTCGTCTTGGTTGTGGCTACTCCATATGGACAATATATGAAATAATTTAATCTGGGGTTACAACTGTGAAATATACATTTACATACAAATTCAACTTAAAAACAAACCTACAGAAACTTTCCTGTACGTAACCCGAGGACTGCCTGTATTGGTAGCGTAACACTTTGCATGAAGCAAAATATTCAGTACACTATTTAAGGCTGTGGTCCCATGTTGCATATTTAAAATTGTACAGTTTTCTTGTGTTCATGAATAATGTGTATAATCTACAAAATTACAGTTCATGAGAATAGTGTCTTGTATTTGCATATACAATAATAGCTACTGAATGCAATGTATGCTGTTTCCGAACAGGAGATATTCTTGCACCTTCAATAAATGGTCTGGAATCTCTTATTCAGATGCCATATGGCTGTGGAGAACAAAACATGATAAACTTTGCACCAAACATCTATATTCTTGTGTATTTGAAGGCAACTATGCAGATCAAATCAGATATTAAAGAAAGAGCTATTAACTACATGGAGAAAGGTAACTGTATGTGGTAAATAAGTGGGGTGGTTTAATTTTATAATTTTATTTAGCACCTTCATGACATATAACATATATGTAATTCACATACATAAGAAGCGTGCACATGATATATATAGCAACTATGATATCTAAGGGGTAAGACAGTTATAAGGGTAAGGCCCTATTCAAATGTCTATAAATGTGGCTGTCTTCTGGCCAGATAACTGCCAACAAGTTGTCTATGGCAGCGGTCTTGGTGAGGTGAGTACACAGTGGCCCACATTTATCAAAAACAGTGCAAATTGCATTATGTGCAGTTTGCCTGTGAAATGTGCAGAGTGCATCATATTCAGGGATTGTGGTGTGCATTCATGATAAATCTCACTGCACCGTGACTGCGCCAACCGGATGCTCATCTTTAAATGGAGAGGGAAGGGGCAAGGAGCACTCACTCTTATTCCCTTCTCCACGTGATCCTGTGCTTGCCCTTGATCTAATGCGGGCAGGTACATGATGTCACCGGTGCTCCTGTGTGCCTCCGCTCCACGCTACAGCTACTCAGCTGTCCTCATTCCTGCTTCTAGGTCCACGGCCGTGTGTGCGTGTCCCCATCTCCTAGGGTGCGTGTGCACTACCTTCAGATGATTTAAAGGGACAGTGCGCTGTTAATTGGCGCTGGCCTTACCCAGAATCCTATTTAACCCAGCCTCTCCCCGCACACCCTGCAGGATCTTCATGCCTAGTGCTGTTGAAAAAGCTTGTTCCCTGATGCCCTGCGTTCTTTGTGTGATTTCTTGCTGTGACCCCGGTTCCATTCCTGACTCTGATTCTGTGCTGCCCCTTTTGACCTTCTGCCTGTCCCCGCCCAAGATTCTGCTTGTCTTCTTTGTACCTTGCCTTGACTGCCACCTCCCCTTGACTGCCACCGTGGACAAAGTCACACCTGTGGAACAACCTGGTGGTACAACGCTGCAGCAAGTCCAACCCGCTTTGCTGAGGGCTCTGGTGAAAACCGGGTACCACTTCTAGTCCCAGGTGTCGGCTTATGTCATCGTCCCTGGTGGTCCAGTGGGTTCACTACCCCTGGAGCCTGACACACGGCTGTGTGAATGAGGTCTAAGAGTAATAACTTTGTTGTAAAGTTGCAGTGTTACAGAGAAAGCATAGTTCTAGAACAGCTAGGCACTGATCTTTCGTCATACACAATGGACCTGTCAATCATTATATTTATGGAAATAAGGAGGGAATATGCTTACACGATACCCTTAATGGGAACACTACTGGTGGACTATGAAAGTAATGCTGTATGAGATGACATGTTTCAAAGCCTGCCATAAGAAGCCTGCAAGGAATTTCTTGGTTTCAGGTTTCTTTGCCCACTACTTCTTTGTTTTAGTGTTTCCATTTTTCACCCCCCACATTGAAAAAAAAATATTTGTTTTGCCACATTCTGACACTTTTTCATACTTTGGTATATAGAACTGTGTAAGGTATCATTTGCAGGATAAGCTGACATTTTTTATTGCTATCATTGTTATAGATATTCCACAATGACAGGTCCAGCATGCAGAATTATTGCTGTCTCTAGCTGTTTAGCTATTAATTGCATAATGAGTAGAAATGAGGGAACCTGATTGTTGGCGTTCCGTTTTGGACACCCCCGGCCATTCATAGTCATGTATAGATCCTAGGTGCCAATATAAGGCCGAACCCGAAAGTTGGAAGTCTCTTCCAAGCCGCTTTGAGACAAAAGCAATCTCACAGAAACAGTTTCAGAGGTGAAAGCCGCTTGAAAAATCTTCAAATCATCAAAAAGTTTATTAATATACTATGTATTTTGTGTCTAAAACATTTAGACAGATCATTTAGATAACCATGAATAAAATTGACCTAAAATGTACATATTTATCTAATGATTCAGATTGTTCATTTGTGCTATTTCAGGCCCTCTGTACTGGTTTGGGCAACTCCTCTTGGAGACATAACAAAAATGGCTTAGCTGTCAGGTTGAGTTCAGCAGCTAAATTAGCAGTTCACACCTTGGTAATGGCATTCCATTATACTCTCCATTTTAGGGGCACATCATGGAGACTAAAAATGGAAGATATTCTGTTCAACTTCCATTCCCCATAGGCTTCAAATTTCAGAAAGTTACCTTTCGTTATGAATCTGTTATTAATAGGGGGGAGAAAACATGGGCTGCAGCTCTATTTTTTCTGTTCAGGGAAGTAGAACAGTTGAGCAAAAAAAGTTGGAGGATGGAGATACAAAAACTAATGATTTTTTAAAATGAAATAGAGTAACATGAGCATAACAAAACATTTTTCTCTCATCACCTCCCTCAATAGTTAATACAATTCAATCAATAAATTATAGGCACCCCAAATGGACACCACCAAAATTGCTAATTGTTTTGTAAAAAAACAAGTCCACAACCAATGACATACGAGGAAAAGAAAAAAAAATGAAGGCTTTTAGAACTCAATGTGAAGAAAAGGAAACAGTTGTGAAGGGTTTAAGGGATTAAAGTAAACTCAATTGTTAGCTCTTTTATGTCATCAAGTCTGTTCTTAATCTGAGCGCATTTGATGAAATACATAACAAAATTTAATTTCACATTGCCTTTAACATATTAGAATTACATCTTATTTCATTTGCATTTATCGTACAGTACTGATATGTGTAATATCTTATGTGTATATTTTATGCCCAGGCTATCAAAGGGAATTGACCTATAAGCGTTTCGATGGTTCCTTTAGTGCATTTGGAAACTCTGATAATTCTGGAAGTACTTGGTGAGCATAATATTTGATTTAATGATTAATATGATTTACAATACATAAAGCATTGTAAATAGTCTGGATCAGTAGAATGGTGATACTTACATTACTTTCACACTACGGTTTTTAAAGGACATCTACCAGTTTTACAGAGTTTTACTGATGGTAGATGTGTCCTCCTATCAAGTTCCTGAGGAACTATGCTCCTCAGGATTTCTTTTATTATAACTCTATATGCCAATCACTCTGGGGCGTTCCAGCTACTTCACTGCAGTTCCTCAGGGTGCCTCTTCTTAGAATTTATTCACTCCACCGTTACTGTACAAATCCTGCCTGGCTGGACTTGTAATGGGGAAGTGAATAAATTATTAGACAAGGCGCTCTGAGGTGCTCCGTGATATAGCTGGAGCGCCCCAGACTAACCGTCCAGTGGAGCATAGTTCCTCAGGAACTTCTTAATAGGACATGTTTGCCATCAGTAAAACTAATGGTAGATGTCCTGTAAATTAGCTTACTGCTCTTAGCACATGTGTTAAATAGGCCGATTGAGAAATGTCATTTGGTTGCATTGGTCTACCATTGGTAAATTAAAAAAACATGCTACTTGGCACATATATTTTATCTGGATACAATTCCTTGTTAAAGGATACAGTTCACATTTATCAAGTAACCCATTACCCCATATAATCTCTTGTTTGTGCCCCTTCTAACATTGGCAGGTGTGTGACACAATAACAAATGTGAATACAAAACGACTGCCCTGGTCGTAAAGAAAGGCAGAAAGAGGATCTTCCGTATAAGCAGCCAGTCAGCAGCCCATGGCCGTGGACATGAGCATATAATTATAGAAAGCCTAACATTAAAAAAAATATATAATTTTAATTTCAGATAATGCCTTTAGTGATGTGCATGGAGAATAGGTTGGAATATTGGGGCACATTTACTTACCCGGTCCAGTCACGATCCCGCGGCGCGTTGTCCGACGAGTATTCGGGTCTGCCGGCATTCACTAAGATCGTGCGCCCGATATCCAGCAGGTGTCGCTACTGCGGCTAGGTCTGCCGGAGTTCACCTGCTTCTTCCCGGTGCATGTGAGTGCTTGATCTTGCAACGCAAATGGCTTTTTAAATTCCGCGGTTTTTCCGAATCCGTCGGGTTGCCCGATGGCCACGCCACATCAAAGCCGGCGCCGATGCGCCACAATCCGATCGCGTGCACCAAAATCCCGGGGCAATTTGGCACAAATCTTCAGGAAACCAGACGAAAGTGCACCGTTCGGACTCTTAGTAAATGAGCCCCAATATGTTCCTACATCCCATACTTTAAAGATCTAATAATGTACTTGTAATGGTTTTACCTTCTTTTCATGTTTCATTGTGTTTATAAAATGTGTGCATCTTTCACAGGCTTACAGCGTTTGTATTTAGATGCTTCCTACAAGCTCGGCCCTTCATGTACATTGATTCAGATGTGCTAAATCAAACAGTAGAGTGGTTGGTACAGTATCAAGATATAAACACTGGCATATTTTCTGAACCTGGACGTGTCATTCATACAGATTTACAGGGCGGACTGAATGGTCCCACCACCCTCACTGCTTATATATTGACCTCACTGCTAGAAGATGAATTCTACAGAGTAAGTACAACTTGAAAAATAATTGTTTTTTTCAACCATCCTTGATTTTATTTTTTGTAGATTTTTTTCCATAATGAGAATTTTTTAGATAGATAGATAGATATAGATATACAGGCGGTCCCCTACTTAAGAACACCCGACTTACATACGACCCCTAGTTACAAACGGACCACTGGATATTGGTAATTTATTGTGCTTTAGTCCCAGGCTACAGTGATCAGCTATAACAGTTATCACAGGTGTCTGTAATGAAGCTTTAGTGTTAATCCTGGTTCTTATGACAACCCAACATTTTTAAAATCCAATTGTCACAGAGACCAAAAAAATTCTGGCTGGAGTTACAATGATAAAGTATACAGTTCTGACTTACATACAAATTCAACTTAAGAACAAACCTATAGAACCTGTCCTGTATGTAACCCGGGGACTGCCTGTATTATATTAGTGGCTTACATTTAGAATGAAGGTGCATGGATTCTAATATATTACTGTGCACTTTCCTACCTTAGATTTAAAACAGATTCATCCCAACTGTGAATTGGGAATTGTTCCAGTGATCAGACCTTCACTCATCAGACATTTATAGCATTTAATGTCCCCTTTTTAGGGAATATCTGAAAAGATATTTTAATGATGTGTGATTTAATAATTTGGAATGAGCTTGTCTCAAAACTCAGCATGGAATAGTGAGTCTCATTAAAATGACTGTAGACGCACCCAAGGCTACTAACTTTGTAGACAAGCAGCAGTATATCTTGTATGACATGTTTGAAGGACAATGGGGCACATGTATCATAAGTCTGGCTTTGTCCATCCATCTGCTTTTTGTTTTTTTTGTGGTGGTCAGATGTATCTCAGTGGTTTTTCCTTAGGTATTCATGTGGCGTTTGGCCTTAAGTGAATCTGGGACTTTTAAAAACAAATGTCGCAAAAAGTCTCCAAAAGTCGCAATCAGTTCTAACTTATACACCTGGACCAGGGCAGTCATAGATTTGCGCCAAAATTTGCTACTTTTTTACTTCCACATCTGAATTCAGGTGATAACTCAGGGAACACTGCAGAAAACTAGACAATGGCGGACTTTGAAGGGAGGCAAGCAAAATGTTTGATACATGTGTCCCCATGCCTTACAGATAATTTGGAAAACCTTGTTATATGGTTACAATTTTTTTTTTTGCATCCTTTTTGTGGCGCATGTGCACTTTTTGTCTTTTTTTTTTTGCACCTAAGACAACCTCCCTTCAAAGTTAGCCAGTATTCTGCAGTGTTCCCTGTTTCCAGATGTTTGTGACCTTTTTGCAACTTTTGTTCAAAAAGTGGAAAAATCACTAAAGATTAAAGAAGCACAATTCCTAAGACACATCTGTCCATCAGAAAAAGAAAAAAAAGGAGAGAGGAATATATTGGCTACTGTCCCTGTCGAGCAAATTTAGCTAGCATTCAACTCTTTTGGCCCGAGACTTGCGGAGCGGAGCAAGGTGGTTGAAATACTCGGGAGAAAACTGCCACAATAGTAGAAATATCAGCAGAAATAGAAAATTCAGCACTCACCAAGGTATGCCTCTTCACTATTCTCGTTACAACTCAAAAAGAATGTAGTTGGACAGCAATTCATGCCATAGAACGACAAGCCATTTTGCAAATGCATGTTCAGCACAAAATTGCTCATAGTTCTGTGGCCAAAATAAAGTGAAGAAGCGTACCTCAGTGTGTGCTGCCCCTTCTATAAATTCTACTACAGAATTAGAAAGAAAAGCAAGAAGCACAACGGCAAAACAAAGTTATATGTGACCCATTGTGTGCCATGTAATGATCTTCACAGCTACAATGCAAAATAATAAAAATGTATCCAAAGGACAATTATCACTTCAGAGACTCCCAAAAAACTGAAAAGAATAAAAATGTCAAGCACTTAAAGGGAACCTGTGATCAGGATTACACATTTTCACAAAATGACAGGTTGAGAGTCTTTTTAATACAAATTCCTAATTTGTTTTGTATTGTTCTGTTTTGTATTTTACGCAAAAAACATAAAAAAATATATTTGAATTAAAAAAAAAATTCACAATCCACTTTCATAATGAAAGGGGTTCTCCAAGATTTTTCAAAAACTTCTATGTGTCCGGGAGGGGGCCTCTTAAAAAAAAATAACCCTGTACTTACCTCAGCGTTTTCCCACACCGGCATCTCTCCGGTCCTTGTCCTGAGTTCAGCTTTAAAAATTATATAAAAGTATACCTTGCTCCCTGCCAGGAAACTGGATTGAGTAATGGGGCGCTAGAGTCCTTGTTGTTGTCATCATAATTTTCTCCTGTCTGCTCTGCTAGCTCTTCTCCCTACCTCTTCCCACTAGTTCTTTCCTTTTTCCCCTTGCATGACGGAATGGGGAAGAGCTAGCAAAGCTGACAGACATTTGTTTAGCATGGGGTCAGCTAATGACTGCATAGGGGAGGGAGGAATGAGAAAGAGATAGCAGAGAGGAGATATTGATGATGAGGACAGATGGATGCTCCCATGAATGCAATTTGTTGGCAGGGCGGCAGGTATACTTCTGAAAGTGATTGGAAGAAGTAATGTTAATTATTAAGAAGATTGGGAATTAGTATTAAAAAGTATATGGGAATGTGAAAATGTGTGGTCCTGAAGACAGGTTACTTTAAAGATTTTATTCTTCCCGATTAATCCAGAAAATAAAAACTACCACCGAGGCCTAAATTGCTGTTTTTTGGTTACCTACACCTCCAGAAAAAAAATTAACCACTAAAACTAGAAAGTCATAGGCAACTCAGAATGTTGCCTATTAAAAAGTTATAGCTTGTCCTCCAAAAAAAATAAACCCTCACACAAGTTTGTGACAGGAGATAAAAATAAATGTCAGAATGTACCAAATCGATGGTCATACAGAAATAAATCAACAGGTTATAGTGGTTACCTAAACATCACTGTATTTTCGACATGTACTTCATGCGACACATCATGCGGATATGCATATAATTGAAAAATTCTGATTAAAGTCTCTTTTATTTTTAGCAACGGTATGAACCCAGAGTTCAGAAGGCTGTGAAGTACCTTGAAAGCAAATATGATGAGGGAATAACTAGTAATTACACTCTGTCAGTTGTAGTCTACGCTCTATCACTGGCCAATAGCAGCAAGGCAGCAGCTGCCCTGAATGAGCTGAATTCAAGAGCAAGCACTACGGGTACAGATAAGTAAATACAAAATGATTATGCACTATGGGATGGCTTAACTTGCATAAATATAAAAACAGAAATTTCTCTAAAATAAGAGGTCATAGGTAATGAATTTGTTGGTAGCTTATAGTGTGCTTTACTAGATGCTAACTTTACTAGTGGGATGTTTAGGTGGTGGTAGAGACCCTTTAAGGGCCATATATTGCCAAAATGTAAATGCTAATTTCCTTATTCGGCAATATCTGGCCATTAAGGAGGTTTGCCTTAAAGACAACCTCAAATCACCTTCATTAATGCTACATCTTTTCCTCTATTAAAAGCCATTGTCTCACTGATTCTGGCATAGTTATAACTTTTTCTCTAACCCCCGCATGTTCCATAGAATTAATATCATCATTTTGTGACCTCCACTGATCCAAGCTTGTCTGGTCTAGCACAAGGTACTGAAACTATGCCAATAAGGGTCTCTGCTATCAGATGGTTGGTCCTGGGCTAGAATCAACGGCTTAGCTTCTCCTATCTTACAGTAGAGATCCCAAAATAATCACATCAATTTCTCATGAACAGTGGGGGCTGAAGAGAAAATTATAACTACACCAGAATCAATTGAACAATGACTATACCCAAGATGCAAAGTATTGGAGCTGGTTAAAGGACCTCTTTTGATGGAATATATCATAAGAAGATTTCTTGTTATTTCTTATATTTCTTGTATTATTTATATTTATTGTATTTTTAGAATATGTCAATTTTTATTTTACTTTTCCATGTCGTTATTTATTTTTTTAAAAAATCATAAAGCCGCTTTTCTTTTACTACTAGCCCTAACAATGACTGCCATTCCTGTGCTGTATACTGTACTCTATTCTGTTTATCTGAAAGCTGTAAAGTTCCTTGAATAGTGGGGGAGAGTTATCACTGTCACACATTAGACCTAGATAGCTCTCTGCTATGCAAGATTTATGACGTGTCTGATGTTTGATGATACATATGGCTTAGAGTTTTTAAACTATGATGCTGTGAAGTCACTGTCAATTTTCAGTGACCACAATCCTTTTTTACACTAGTTGTAAAAATGCCTAAAAACTGTTTAAACCCTTAAAGTGAACCTGTCATCAGGAAGGTTATTTTTACATGATGATCAGTTCCAATAGGCTCTGGTATGTTGATTTTAAAAATGCCTTGGTCATACACTCACCGGCCACTTTATTAGGTACACCTGTCCAACTGCTCGTTAACACTTAATTTCTAATCAGCCAATCACATGGCGGCAACTCAGTGCATTTAGGCATGTAGACATGGTCAAGACAATCTCCTGCAGTTCAAACCGTGCATCAGTATGGGGAAGAAAGGCTGGTGGTGGTGGTGTCATGGTGTGGGGAATATTTTCTTGGCACTCTTTGGGCCCCTTGGTACAAATTGAGCATTGTTGCAACGCCACAGCCTACCTGAGTATTGTTGCTGACCATGTCCATCCCTTTATTACCACAATGTACCCAACATCTGATGGCTACTTTCAGCAGGATAATGCGCCATGTCATAAAGCTGGAATCATCTCAGACTGGTTTCTTGAACATGACAATGAGTTCACTGTACTCAAATGGCCTCCACAATCACCAGATCTCAATCCAATAGAGCATCTTTGGGATGTGGTGGAAAGGGAGATTCGCATCATGGATGTGCAGCCGACAAATCTGCGTCAACTGTGTGATGCCATCATGTCAATATGGACCAAAATCTCTGAGGAATGCTTCCAGCACCTTGTTGAATCTATGCCACGAAGAATTGAGGCAGTTCTGAAGGCAAAAGGGGGTCCAACCCGTTACTAGCATGGTGTACCTAATAAAGTGGCCGGTGAGTGTACATCTGAATAACTTTTAATCATTGCTGTAACATAACTTGGCTCCCTGCCAGCTGTGTGTAGTGAGTCCCGGTAGGGCTGTTAAAAGAGAATTGCTTGTGGCAGTGAGCTAACATAAGTGGGGGGAGGAAGCAGGGGAGATGCTGAGGAAGGAGGAGGGCAATGAGTGAGAATGCAGGCAACCTTGGCACATGGATAAACTCTGTTTCCATCAGCAGTGCTCTAGGAGTGACAAATATCTTGGGAGAAAGTCATGAATATCTGTAGACTTTATAAACTTGCATAGTGACCCCCATCCCCTCAAATCTCATACAGTCCCTCTCCCCATCAGTCACTTCTCACTTCACTAAAATTTTCAACTTCTCTCTCTCTTGTGGTGTTGTTACCTCTTCTTTCAAGCATGCAGTTGTTACCCCCTTACTAAAGAAACCTTCCCTGGACCCATCTAGTGCTACTAACTACCGACCAGACTCTCATCAACAAATCTCTGCATAATGCTGCACCTCCACATCTCTCTTCTCTCATCTCAGTCTATCAACCAACCCATGCTCTTTGATCTGCCAGTGATGTTAGATTAATCTCTACTTTAATTTGAACCTCTCACTCACGTCTCCAGGACTTCCTCCAAGCTGCACCAATTCTCTTGAATGCCCTTCCCAAGACTACTAGGCTAATATCCAACCGCCAAAGTTTCAAACATGCTCTTAAAACCCATATCATTAGGCAAGCCTATCACAGTCACTAACTGTATGAAATTTCAACTCTTTCTTTGCTAACCCATCCTGTGTCCTATTCAAATCTGTTATCTTGCAAACACCAGATGTAAACCAAGCTCCAGGCTTCCCTGAAGTCCCTGCTGATGGCTTGTTCAAGCAGTAGAATTTTTACTTATTAAAATTCTTTATTCTGTTCCCTTATAAATAATGGCTGGACCATTATTCAAGTTTTTGTGTTAACCTTCATCGTCATAGACTATAAGCTTTTGTGAGCATGGCCCTTACTCCTATTCTTCCATATGACTGTTTGTACTCTGTAATGTAGTATTTTATTTGTATATGTTCCCTATGATTTGTAAAGCACTATGGAATATGATGGTGCTTTATATAAATAAATAGCAGCTTGGCCGTGGAATCATCCAAAATAAAAATATATGTTAAAAATAAAAAAATTAAAACAGTTTTTCACCAATTTTGTACTTAGGATCTGGAAAGTACTGGTCTACGCCATCGCAACAATCAAACTATTATTGGCAGCCAAGAACAACTGATATTGAGACAGCAGCATATGCCCTTCTCTCCTACTATCAGCAGGGAAAAATTATTGATGGCCTTCTTGTCATGAAATGGCTGAGTCAACAACGGAATTATCTTGGAGGATATACTTCTACTCAGGTAATACTTTTTAACACCTTCTCGCCGATACCCTCTTCCGTTTTAACAATTAGTTTTTTACTACCCTTCTTTTAAAAGTCATAACTTATTAATTTTTTTCATATATATAATTAGTTGGGGCTTTTTCCTGTAGTAAAAGTTGTACTTCCAAGTGGCATCATAAATTATTCTGCAATGTCCTGGTAAGCTAGAAAAAAACACCTGTTCAATTTTTCACAGTTCTTTACAGATTTCACTTAGTAGTTCAAATCCCATGTTAACTTTATTATGTGGCGCAGTATGACCGTGTAGGTGCCAAATTTATAAAGTCTTACTATGTTTTAAAATCTTTTAAAAATAAACTTTTTAATTCTTAATGCTTGATGTATAAATATGAATGAGGTGTTGTTTTGTTCACTGATATAGGTTTCAAAAATGTATCCTTTTGATCACTTTTTAATTTGTATTTTTTTGAGTGACAAAAAAATGGTGATTCAGACATTTGGATGTTTCTTCCATTACAGCATTTACCATATGGAAGAATTATTCCACTTGTACTGTCACCCTTCTAAAAATACTGTTTAATATGACAAAGTCGCCGGCAACATTTAAACTGATGTGAACTTTTTTAGAGGATATAAAGTCTACAATCAGATGTACAACTCATTGTTGTACATTTTGATTGAACAAATCATTTCCTCCATTCCTAAATCCATATCTAACTGCTGTGACTCATTGTAAAACCTCCACACACATAGAGCTTCTATGTAATCTGAGACCTCAGTAAGCTTCTGTCTTGTCGCTAGCAATATGGAATTCAGAAGAATTTTCAGAGGGGTAAGTAGATAAGTCGGAAGGAGGAAGGATAATAAGAGATAAAGTAAGTGTAGAAGAAAGCAGTGATAAAATACTTTGCAAAGTTTGTGTATTCATTTGCATGTGTGTGGAAAAGTTGGTGAGCATTTTAGTACTTAATTTTAATAATATTTGAATATATATTTTCTGTCTTACAAAGGATACGGTGATGGCTCTGCAGGCTCTTTCCAAGTTTGTGTCAATAGTAAACTTTGATGAAGGTGCAACATCTCTTACATTGACCGTAACCGGCTCAGGATCATTTGTGCCAAAAAGTTTTGTGATCGATAGCACCAATCTATTAGTGTTACAACGTCAGCAGGTAAAACAAAACGCTAAAAGATACAATATCTATAAAATATACACAAAAGAGGCCACTTTGTGACTTACTGGTGCATACCCTTATTTCCATTCCTCAGTCACTCCAGTTCTCGCTTGGAAAGCGGTGTAAAGTATTCCCTAGTGGTGAAAACTTATTTGTTTAATGATTTGTTTAATACCTTAAGGACAAGGCTCTTCTGCACCTTTAGGACCAAGCCCATTTTTTTCAATTATGACCTGCCTCCCTTCATAGAATGCTTTAACTTACTCAAATGATTTTGAGAATACTTTTTGGTGACACATTGGAGGGGGGATTTTGAATTGGCAGAGTTTTTGCTATAGTCGGTACTACTTGAGGAGATTATAGAAGATGTGGGTGTCACACCTTGCTCCTATTCTGCCCTTCCCCATCACGGTTCCCGTCCCTTCTCCTCACCAACCCCCATGCCACTGTATGCCCAAAAATTGGTGGGGAGGGGGAGATTCATGTGATTTCTCCACCAGAGAACTGGTGAAGATGGCATAATGAATCTCCCCATCATACTATAGTATGTTAGAGGTAACTTTTGGTTGATACATTTTGCATTTTGTCCAAAAAGTTTAGATAGTGACAGTGAACATTACTTAAAAGTTCTTTTATTTTTAATGCTCTGGAAGGAGGCTAACCAATTGGAAACTAATTTTCCCTCCCTTTTTTTCCACATTACAGCATCCAAGTATTCAAAAAAAGCATGTAGAAAGCTTGCTAAACATTTCAGCATTTTAAAACACTAAAACAAAATTGTGCTTCTATTAAAAAAAATTTGCAATACTAATGCAAAATAAAATTTGATGAATGTATGCTGCTCAAAAAGTGAATCAGAATTCGTCTCTCAGAATTTGCTGGGCATTTTTCCCAAGTACAGAAACACTACACATACGGATGTAAACTGCTATTTTGGCAAAATAGTGGGACACTATTCTACTTTTGTAGAATAGTTTATGAAGGAATAGTTTGGAGAGACCATGAGAAACCAGATCAGTGGAAACCCTTAACAAGTTATCCCCTTTTCAAAACCACACCCCTCAAAGAATCCATCAACTTTTCCTGATCAACTACGTCAAAACATTCTATGTTCCTAAAGTTACAGGCAAATTCTGAACGACCTAACTGAACCAATATTTTGAAGACAAAAAGTCATCCAAAATACAAAATAATCTGAAATGGACTACATTAGTGCGAGTAGGAGCAGGGCCAAAGTTAAATTGTCTTTAATATTTTTTAAAGATGAAACACTTTTTAAGTAATTATTTGTGTTTTCTTCTACAATAGATTGACGTTCCCCAACCCCTTTCAATCTACGCTACTGCAGTAGGAAGAGGATTAGCTATTTTTCAGGTATAAACCAATTGTACATTGTTTCTATGGGCTGATTTGTATTAATGTTTCCTCTGTGTCATTTTAAAATACTAACGTGAAAGTATTCCTTATATTTCATTTTACTGAAGAGATTCTAATGGAGATAGGTTACGGTTATATCAAGCTTTTTAATTCATATTATATATATTCGTATAAAGACTGACTTGGCAACCTCTGTGCAGCACTGCATAATCTGTGTGAGCTATATAAATGAAGGAATTATTATTATTATATAAAGTCGACCGCATTTAAAGAGAACCTGTCACAACATTTGCACATATACAGCCGGTGACAGGTTCCTATAGAGCTCTATAAACTTACTGACACCCTTCTTTTAGCTAAAAAAAAGTTTCACTTAGATCCACTTAAATCACTTTTTACCTTATATTACCTGGCATCAGAGGGGGTGTGTCCTGCTTGGCTGGCCCCTCCCATCTAATACTCCCCATGCCTTATGCCTCCTTACTAGTCACAGTTCATGTCATGTGACCAGAGTGACATAATCTCAGGTACTTTATCCTCTTAATAATAAACTGTACCCCATGCATGTATCTGACCACATGAAGTCAAAGCTACCTCCATGGACTTCTACTCCTTTCTATCCTACATGGAGGCTGCTGTGATTTCATGTAATCACATACATGGTGTACAGTTTGCTATTCTTAGAAGGTGAAAGGACCTGCGATGATGTCACTGGTCACATGTCATGAATGTAACATAAGACACCGTATAAAAAATTTGACACAATATTTCCCATCTGTACATAGCGCTTTATATGTCTATAGTTGAATATCAGCAGAAAGTACAAGGAGGCAGGGCAGTGATTTGAAGAGACACAGGGCTGTCAGTCAGAATAATGGGGCATGGTTCACTGCCAGCCTGGGAGAGAGCAGCGTCACAGATACCAGACATAAGTCACAAAAGCTAATTTCCATATCTGCCCACTGACAGCTGATTTTAGGAGATGTGAGGAGGACATGTCACTCTTTATTAGAAGGCATTGTTAGTCAGGGTGGCCAAAATCTGGTGACAGGTCCTCTTTAAAGCTATACACTATACACTGTAGCATTCATAGCCCATAGCCATTAGCAAGCTCAAACTAGTTGCCACAAAGTAATTCTAAGTAGGAATGAGTGGACCCGAACAGCAAAGTTCAGATTCCCCTAACCCAATCCCAGACTCCATTTAAAATGTGGCCCGACCCAAACCCCCCATTGGTAAGCCCGAGATTGGGCATTAACTGTTTAAATACTGTTTAATATTACAAAGTTGCAGGCAACATTTAAACTAATCTGCTGCCATTTTGGGGAGGATTGGCGCTCACCAATGATGTCATGGGGAATGCTGATCCTCCCCAAAACGGTGGCTTTAGTACTGGAGATCAAGTGCCATGTCGATTTAAAGCAGGTTGTGACTTTGCAAACGGCATTTATACAGCCAGCACCGATCATAGGTGTTTCTGGGAACATGGGGGCTGGGTCCCAGAAGTTAAGGTCCAGCTGACTTTGGCAGGACCTGAACTTAAGTGGGTACACTCATCCCTAATTGTGAGTGAATATGGAGTTGCCAGCCTCCTAATTATGTCACTGGATATAGAGTGAGAAAATTGAACACTGGCTCACTGGCTTGTAGTTGGGTCGGCACGGGCCACCTTGCTGCTCAGGTATATATAATATTCCAATACAAAAGAAAGTCACGGTCCAGCAAAGACTCTCCAACGTGACAATCCTTTATTTCAGATTCATCATAAAAAGTTCCAATGCATAACTAACGTCTACGCATTTCAAGTGGAGACCCCGCTCTTAATCATGACAAACATATACTAACAATCTACCTTGACACATATTTAAAACTCCCTCCCGGTGACATAACCCCACCTTCTCCGTTTACATCACCTCCGGTCAATCCATGAATATGCATGAGGGGAGGAGGCTGTCACTTGTGCCCTGGTAAGTATGCAATCTGGTTCACATAAATGTTAATATTTTAGACATATCTAGTAAGTACACAAGATGACTTAGCAACACTATACGAGCAGCATGTGGGAGAAGCTTTGTCCCGCGACAATGTCGCTCTTCGGTTGAAGACGGAGATTGCCTCATGTCCCCCTACGGAACGATCACGTCGCGGGACGACACCGCTTTGGGAGATGAACTAAAATCAGAAGACAAGAGAAAAAACACATTACAAATTAAAAACTCACAATATTTTCTGTTATACATAACAGCAGTGTTCATTTAATACATGGTGTGTACAGTGTTCACCATATGTACTAATGCATGGATACGGCAGCAAGATTTCTGGACTATACATTTGGCGAGTAGACATTATTGAACATTTATTTTCTACAGTAATGGTACATAATTTCTTTTCTCATATTCAGGCCGAAGGGGGAACGTGTATTTAAATTAAAAATCCAAAAAGCTTCACGATTACATAAAATATCGCTAATGTTACCTCCGCTTATTGGTTTACGAATTTTTTCAATAACGTACATATTTAAGCTATCGGTGTAACCTCCATGAACATTCACAAAGTGTTTTGATGCTGCCGACAAATTCCGTCCCTCAGGGTGAGAAATATCATACAGATGTTCATAAAATCGGATTTTGAATTTTCTTGTGGTCTGACCGACATACATAAGGTCACAAGAGGTACATTTAATGAATATAATGTATATTACATTCTGTGAGTTGCAGTTAATAAAACCCTTTATTGGAAATTCATGGTCTCCCTCACTATTGGTAAAAAATTTCTTTTTACTCTCCACAAATTTACAGGTAGTGCACCTTGGAGCTGCACATCTGTAAAATCCCTGTGTCCCTAACCACGTGGTTGTGTTCCGTGTTTTTGACTCAAAAAGGGAATGTGACAACATATTGCCTAGGGTTTTGCCTTTGCGAGAGACAATTCTGTGCCCCTCTGATAGTATCTTATCCAAAATGGGATCTTTTGACCTCTTTTGAAGTTTTCTGTCCCTTTTGGCCACTCTACTTTCAGCTCTAGTTAGCGTCCATGTCGGGTATCCTCTCTTTGTAAGTCCATTGCAAATTTTGTGTTTTTCTGTGTTATATGAGCTTTCCATATTACAATTTCTTTTGCTTCTAATGAGTTCCCCCACAGGAATTGCTTTTATAGTATGTGGCGGGTGTTGGGAGGTTGCATGTAGGATTGTGTTACCCACAGTGAGTTTCCTAAATGTAGATGTAAGGATATTTTTACCCGGGATGCCCTCCATAGCAAGATCTAGGAAGGTAATTTTACTCTCATGTGTATGTGGTGTAAACCGTAGGTTAAACACATTGTCATTTAAATAATTCATGAACACTGGTATGGCAGGCACATCTCCGGTCCAAATAATGAGGAGATCGTCGATGTACCTGCCATACCAGTGCACACTGTTAAGAAAGAGGTCAAAAATATAACCAAAACTGGGAGATCAGGTAAAAATTTACCGACAGCGGTATTTCAATACAGCCCCCAGTTCAAACAAATTTCAGAAATCATTCAAAACAACATCTCACTACTCAAAACAGATCCCATTTTGGATAAGATACTATCAGAGGGGCACAGAATTGTCTCTCGCAAAGGCAAAACCCTAGGCAATATGTTGTCACATTCCCTTTTTGAGTCAAACAGGTGTTTACAGATGTGCAGTTCCAAGGTGCACTACCTGTAAATTTGCAGAGAATAAAAAGAAATTTTTTTACCAATAGTGAGGGAGACCATGAATTTCCAATAAAGGGTTTTATTAACTGCAACTCACAGAATGTAATATACATCATTAAATGTACCACTTGGGACCTTATGTATGTTGGTCAGACCACGAGAATTCAAAATCCGATTTTATGAACATCTGTATGATATTTCTCACCCTGAGGGACGGAATTTGTCTGCAGCATCAAAACACTTTGTGAATGTTCATGGAGGTTACACCGATAGCTTAAATACGTATGTTATTGAAAAAATTCGTAAACCAATAAGAGGAGGTAACATTAGCGATATTTTATGTAATCGTGAAGCTTTTTGGATTTTTAATTTAAATACACGTTCCCCCTTCGGCCTGAATATGAGAAAAGAAATTATGTACCATTACTGTAGAAAATAAATGTTCAATAATGTCTACTCGCCAAATGTATAGTCTAGAAATCTTGCTGCTGTACCCATGCATTTGTACATATGGTGAACACTGTACACACCATGTACATGTTAAATGAACACTGCTGTTATGTATAACAGAAAATATTGTGAGTTTTTAATTTGTAATGTGTTTTTTCTCTTTTCTTCTGATTTTAGTTCATTTCCCAAAGCGGTGTCGTCCTGCGACGTAATCGTTCCGAAGGGGGACATGAGGCAATCTCCGTCTTCAACCGAGGAAACGACATCGTTGCGGGACGAAGCTTCTCCCACATGCTGCTCGTATAGTGTTGCTAAGTCATCTTGTGTACTTCCTAGATATGTCTAAAATATTAACATTTATGTGAACCAGATTGCATACTTACCAGGGCACAAGTGACAGCCTCCTCCCCTCATGCATATTCATGGATTGACCGGAAGTGATGTAAACGGAGAAGGTGGGGTTATGTCACCGGGAGGGAGTTTTAAATATGTGTCAAGGTAGATTGTTAGTATATGTTTGTCATGATTAAGAGCGGGGTCTCCACTTGAAATGCGTAGACGTTAGTTATGCATTGGAACTTTTTATGATGAATCTGAAATAAAGGATTGTCACGTTGGAGAGTCTTGGCTGGACCGTGACCTTCTTTCGTACTGGATATAGAGTAACAATGTACATCCGCATTTCATGCACTTGTGTCCAAATTTACCAGTCATAGTTATATTTAGTGAAGCTGAAATATAAAGAGAAACTAGTTAATGCCTCCCTCAAAAGACTCCAATATGACAAAATGCATGCACCTGAAAAAGAACATGTAGACATTCTGTAGATTACAGATCATGTACAAGTACTTAAAAAGCCTATCCACCAACAGTGCAGCAAGAAAATGGATGCTATTCAGTTACATGATCACTGACATTCAGAGAATTGTCTTGCACCAAGTCATTGTATATTAAATCTAAAGTCACTTGGAAAAAGCGTGAACCTGAATTCATTTTAAACACTTGTATTTTTTCCTTATGTTTAAGAGGTAAAGCCATTTTTTTTCCTCGTGTATTCAAAGCTAATTTTTAAAGGGGTTATCCGGGTTTTAAAAATGTCTTATGGCTGGGGAGGGATATTTAAACATAATAAACATGTACTTACCTCCTCCGGCGCCGCCGATGTCCCGCGCCGCGGTCCCTTCGATCCGTGCCCCTGTTTGTTTACAGGGGCACGGAAGCCGCGCACAAGGAGCTTCCGGTCCGGGATGTGGCCGACTCCTTCCATCCGTCCCTATCTCTCAGCGTTGAAAGCGCTGAGAGATGGTGTCGGGTAGGAGCTTCCAGCCGTCCGGAAGCTCCCTGTGCGCCCCTGTAATGAGGTAAGTAGACGAGGTAAGTAGATGTTTGTTATGTTTAACTAGCCCACCCCAGCCCGGGCCTCAGTTATTTTTAAAACCTTTAATCTTTACTTTAAAATTCATGAAAAGTAATGGAAGTTAGTAGGGACAATCATGTACATCATATACAGCATAGATTGAATGTAGAAAATAATGAGGCTGTTTTTTTTTAATATGTTAGATCTTGTGGGCTATATGCCAAAGGATAAAATTACTGAAGTGCCTACAAAGTTTCTGTGACAGATTTATCAATCCATTTACAACAGAATTCTGTACAACTGTTTGCCCAACAATTATCAAGGGTTTTAAGCAGTTGTCAGGCACTTTTACACAACTAGTATGACAAGGGACATGGCCTATGAAAATAGGCGTGGCTTTGTACCAAACAATCCATACCCACCAAAATTAGGGTAAGGCGCCATAATTTTGCTGCAACTTTTTGTTGTAATTTAAGCCAACTACTGGGAAGTGCAAAGTACAACTAGACAGCCTTACTGTTGACTAGTTGACCTGCAGGTTTTCATTTTAAAACAATTTATGTTCAACCCCACGTTACACACACTGTACTCTTATTCTTAAGTAATAAGGACATATTTCTACACTTTTTTAGCTTAATTTGGCATATAATCGAAAGACATCTTCTAGAACCAAGAGAGAATCTTCTGTACCAGAAGCTTTCAAGTTAGATGTGACTGTGAAGGAAAATGCAAGTAACCTTCATATATTGACTGTGGATGTATGTACAAGGTAAGACCTACTCCCATCTAAACCCCTACTGTAAGAATATTAGAAGTCACAGAGATGATTCATTATCGTATTTATCCAGGACAATGTACTCTGAGGCGACTAGCATTAGGTACTGGGGTTAATATATAACTTATAGAAAACATAATTCATGATAATATAAAATACACCTCTGCTGCTGCAGAACCTCTTTAATGAGAAAATCAAAGCATCCTGTTACAATATACTAGTTGAAAACACCCTCTTTCTTTTCATAAAGAAGGTCTACAAAGATGAGCTAATTGCATACTGTTATATTGTAGATGGATTAATCCCATAGCTGACTGCTATGAGACTGTGAATGGTGCTTGTATTGTACTTTTTATTAATAATGAGATCCCTATTAATGTCCTTAGTTTTGCTGGATGAAATAGACAAAAGACTATACACTCTTGTTCCTATTGTTCCATATGACTGTTTTTACTATATAATATTATATATGCATATGTCCCCTATGATTTTTAAAGCACTGTGGAATTTTGATGGCGCTATATAAATAAAAATTATTATTATTGAATACTGGCAGGGATATACTGTATCAGTATTCTGTCTGGCTTGCTGGCTTTCTTTCAGTGACTTTTCAGATGCAAATCATCAATGTGCACCTTTTCAGATGTACTCCATTGCTACTGCATGCGACTTTTTAAGTAAAACTTGTTAGAGAGAAAAAGGAATGGCAGTACAGTGCACCTAAAAAGTCACAAGGCAGTGGGCTGTGCCTAAAAGGTCGCCTCCCCCCACATATGTTGTTTGTATTGGCTCATTTCTCGCTCTCCAACTTCAAAAATCCATAACTTTTTCATTTTTCCGTGTACAGACCTGTGTGAGGGCTTATTTTGTGCGTAACAAATTTTACTTTTCCGTAATGTTATTTATTTTAACATGCCGTGTACTGCGAAGCTGAAAAAAAATTCCAAATGTGGAAAAATTGAAAAAAAACCGCACGTGCGTCACGTTCTTGTGGGCTCAGTTTTTACGACTTTCACTCTTCGCTCCAAATAACACACCTACTTTATTCTTTGGTTCGGTGCGATCGCGGTGATACCAAATTTCTATAGGTTTTATTGTGTTTTAATACATTTTCAAAAATTAAACGAATGTGTACAAAAAAGAAAAAAAAAATTTTGCCATCTTCTGACGCTAATAACTTTTTCATACTTTGGCGCACGGAGATGTGTGAGGGGTCATTTTTTGCGAAATGAGGCGGCGTTTTCATTGCTACCATTTTGAGGTCTGTGCGACATTTTGATCATTTTTTATTTCATTTTTTATGTTATGTAAAAAGGTGTAAAAGTCGCATTTCGGACATTTGGGCGCCATTTCCCGCCTCGGAGGTCACCGCCGGCCGTAACCGTTTTTATATTTTGATAGATCGGGCATTTTAGGACGCGGCGATACCTAATATGTCTGAGATTTTTACTGTTTGTTATGTTTTATATCCGTTCTAGGGAAAGGGGGGTGATTTGAACTTTTAATATTTTATTAATTTTTTTTATTTTTTTAACTTTTTTTTTTCTTTTTTTTTTCACTATCTTTTAGACCATCTAGGGTACATTAACCCTAGATGGTCAGATCGCTGCTACCATATACTGCAATACTTCTGTATTGCAATATATGGCATTTTTGCAGCACATTCATTACAATGAGCCACTGGCTCATTGTAACGAATCTGCAGCTGCCAGATAGCCTCGTGTCAAAAGAAGACACGACGCTACCATGGCAACCGATCGCCGCCCCCCGATGACGTTCGGGGGCGTGGCGATCGGAAAAAAGATGGCGGCGCCCGCGCGCCGCCGTCTTTTAAACGCCGCCGGCGACTTTGCTGGCGGCGTTTAGGGGGTTAATAGCCGCGATCGGTGCAAGCACCGACCGCGGTTATTAGCGGTGGGGGTTTTGTGCAAAATGCAAAAACCCCCACCTCTGTATGAAGAGGACTCAGCCCGTGAGCCCTCTTCATACATCCCTTATACCTCTGCGCCGTAGAGCTACGGCGCAGAGCGTTAAGGGGTTAAAGGGAACCTGCCAGCAAAAAATGACCTAATAAACCACAACCAGTATGTTCTCAAGCAGCTTAATACCTTACAGATGTTTCTTTTTAAGTTCTAGTGTGGTGGAAAATCAACTTTGTAGTGACAAGCAAATTGGTTTTATAAAGTCTGTCTCTCCTGAAGTCTGATGCAAGATGTCAATCACAGTAGAGAAGGCATTCTGCGGTGCGGAGATTTTGACTTATGTGCTGAGCTCTTCTCACTGTAACTTTGTAACACTAATTTACATGATAGAAACATGATCTTGACGATTTTAGAGTACTTCACAACATATCGGTAGTGGTTTATTTTGTCAACTTTTGCTGACAGGTTGATGGAGCCTGCAATGCGGATATTATTATAACATAACAAATGCTGTTACAACCTATGTTCTAAATCTTAACTTTCACATGCTTGATCTCTAAAGACTGTCACTCTGTTTTCAGCTACCAAGGGGCAAACAATAACAGTGGGATGGTAATTGCAGATGTGGGATTCCTCAGTGGTTTCCAATTAAACCCTGCAGGTATCTCCACAACTGACATTCTCAGGCTAGTGGAACCAAAAGATGATAAAGTTTTCTTGTACTTGGATTCGGTAAGTTGTCAAAAGTAAATTATTATTTGTTTTCAAACTCATATTTTTACTTAACTGTAAAATAAATTTCCATTCAGTTGTTTTCTTTCAACTTTAGCAGAATTACGTGCTCCCATCCAATAAAACCATTGTTAATTTGTCAAACCTCATTTTGTAGATAAAAGCATTCAACTCAATAGGAGGGCATTTATCTATTGTGGGTCTATGTTTTTGGTGCAGGACCGAAAAGATTTAGAACTGTCTCCACATACATTAAGGTGAAATAGATCTAAGTGTGCTGCAAAAAATTTATGTCTAATCTGTGGGTCCCACTACTATTTAAAGGGAACCTGTCACCAGGGACCTCATTTTCACTAAAGACAGGTTGCAGAAGCTTATAACACTGGAAACTACAAGTCCCATGATCCATTAGCTCTCGGTAACTCCTCCTCCCTCTTATGCTCTGCTCTCAGTGATGATCTAACATACTTTCTTGCTCTGTTACCAAAGTAAAGATGTGTCACATTACTGCACATTACCTCACTGAGATGATGTCTCACTACAACACTGGCCAACACTGCAACCAACCAACTATACCCAAAATTAGTGGTGATTGCATGGCCTGCCTAGGCAGGTGTGGGACATATGATGTGGACAAGTGACTAGCGGCCATCTTCTGTTCTGTGTCTGCTCCACACGGAGAAAATCAATGGACTGATTAGAGGGGCAGTAAAATTTTAATTCTCCATTACAGTGTATGTCAACAGCATTTTTCTCCTAAGGGAAGCAAAAAAAATAATGATATATCAGCTTATATATATTTTAAGGACCCATTTGTTTATGAATTATGCTTATTCCTGGAATACCCCTTTATGATAGTATGTTTCATGAACCCATTAACACATAGTTATTATAAGATAATAAAATGTTATTTATTTATTTCGCTTTATTTTGAAGGGCTATTAAATTTCCATTTTTGTGGATGAACTGAATAAAATATTTTAAATTATTTTAACATTATATTTTTTTTCTTAGGTTTCCTCTGCGCAGATTTGTGTATCTGTACCTCTGGTTCGTTATGCAAATGTTGCAGGATCCCAAGATGCTGTAGTTACTATTTATGAATATTATAATCCAAGTAAGTACAAATATTTGGTTCCATGTTACTTTCTATGTATGTTACCTTTATCCTTTGGTCAAAATAATGTTTGTCTTGAGTGTAGTTGCACAAAAACTACAGAAACAAAAAGGAAATCATGGGGAATTTCAAAGGTGTGCTTATTGTGATAACTACATGCATTTATATTCTGGACCTGGTAGTTTGTGTCCACATTGTATTTGCAACATCCCCCACCGGGGCCTAGCCTTTTCTTGTGGCCTGGAGGCAGCCAGAGCCCAGAATACCAAAGATACCGAAGTGACTGGTTAGTTGGCCTTGGGCACGCTGTAGTCATGGTACTTGGTATGGGGACTAGAGGACTGACCTACAGCTTGGCAGGTCTCCAGCAGGTGGTGTGTGCAAGAAATATTGAGGCACAAGCTGATGCAATAGTTTCTCCCTGGGGAAACCGCTGAGTTGTCTGTAGGATGAATCCCTGGGTGATGGATGGGGAACCCGTGATGGTAAGCAGCATTATCCAGGGATTAGACGGAGGCAACATTGTGCAAATCAACTTATAGTTCTTTAATCAAAGGTAAGTTACATGCAGCCTGGTATTAGCTTCCGGCCGGGGTTGTATAGGTGGAGCTGAGTACAGGTGGTGGATCTCAGCTCTGGGGCTTAAGTCTCCAGACTTGCCCTGCGTGCTAGCCAGTGGCCTGAGGCACCGGTGGTTCCTGGTATTAAGACACTGGTTGTGGCAGTACAGATATGTGCTGTTCTCTCTTCTGCTTACTGGAGCTGACATGTGCTCCAAGATGGAGTTTGTCACTCTGACTTCTCAGACTGACAGACAGACCATGAGGTGTGGTTCTCTCAAAAAACTGAGAACACGTGCTCTCGCCCACCAGGGGTTTATATACTCCCTTGGTCAGGTTGTAGCACTCTCCAATCAGCTTCCAGCTTGCTTTACAAGAACATCATTGGACAATAACATTTGGTAATGTTAACTCCTTCCATACCAGGCAGTGGCTGCAACTGCAAAGTTCTACAGTATCTAGAGACCTTCTAGAGAGGGGATCAGTCTCCCTAACAGCTCCTGACATGGAGAGGGCGCTATTCGCAACTACCACCTTGCCTATGCGTTAGCAGGGGTGTTGCATATTTTTTTTACCAAGGCTGAACTGTCAGGGCTTCGGTGAGTGGAAAGATAGGAAACATGGCATCATAGGTTGTTAAATCTATTAATCTAAATTTTCTTTGTGCAATTAAATGGTCATACATTTCACAAAATGTACAATTTTTATCATAAATAATTGCAAAAAGTTTCAACTAAAATATAGCATTTATGTAAAGTGCAACATGTCATGAAAAAACATTTAAATATAAACTCAGTGGCTCACATTTATTAAGGGGGTTGTCCCATGAACCAAGTTAGTTGCTTTCTGATTGATGGGACACTCACGAGAACGAGGGGTCCACTGGGGTCCCAGTAGGGCACCTGAGTGAAGTTGGCCCCCCCACCTTGTTCAAATCAAACAAAATTGGTGTCAAACGTTTGTGCTACGTTTGTGCTGGTTTGTGCAGCAGAAATTTTCGTTTGTGCCGCTATCGTTTTTAAGATTTTAATGAAAGTTTCCAGACGTCATCAGAGGTCAACCAGCCCCCCCACATTGCCCAAATCAAACAAAACTGGTGCCGAACAATTCTGCTATGTTTGAGCTGGTTTGTGCTGCGCAAATTTTTGTTTGTGCTGCTTTTGTTTTGAATATATGAACAAAAAATTAAAGATCAAAAGTTCAAGCAGCCCCCCCACATTAACCGAATCAAACAAAACTGATGTCAAACGTTAGTGCTACGTTTGTGCTGGTTTGTGCAGCAAAAATTTTTGTTTGTGCCGCTATCATTTTTAATATATTCATACTTTTTTGCAGAGGTCATCAGAGTTCATTTCTTCCAAAGTACATTGTGTTTGCTAGCTCCCCCTGGTGATCAAGCCAAGGAAGTGTCACTAGGTTTGTTTTTTACCAGTTCATCCTAAACACCTCAAACAACTGAACATACCTTAAAAATTATAGCGGCACAAACAAAAATTTTTGCTGCACAAACCAGCACAAACATAGCACTAACTTTTGACACCAGTTTTGTTTGATTCGGTTAATGTGGGGGGGGGGCTGCTTGAACTTTTGAACTTTAATTTTTTGTTCATATATTCAAAACAAAAGCAGCACAAACAAAAATTTGCACAGCACAAACCAGCACAAACGTAGCAGAATTGTTCGGCACCAGTTTTGTTTGATTTGGGCAATGTGGGGGGGCTGGTTGACCTCTGATGACCTCTGGAAACTTTCATTAAAATATCGAAAACGATGGTGGCACAAACAAAAATTTCTGCTGCACAAACGTAGCACAAACGTTTGACACCAATTTTGTTTGATTTGATCAAGGTGGGGGGGCCAACTTCACTCAGGTCAGTAGGGCCCCTCGTCGCTCCCGGAGATTAATGGAGCAGACGCCATGCATGACCGTTCTACTCCATTCATCTCTATGGAGCTGACAGAGATCACCGAGCACGGCGCTATGCAATTTCCGTCGGCTCCATTGAGTCCCCTCGTGATCGGTGGGAGTCTCATCACTGAAACCCCCGACCGATCAGCAAGTTAGGCCATATCCTGTGGATAGGGCCTAACTTGGTTCGTGGAATAACTCCTTGAAAGTGTTTGCACAAGTTTTCTGTGTGACTTAGAAAGAATATCCAACTGCTTGCACATGTATTTATAAAGTGTTTCTGCCAGTTTTGTGCCACCACAATTATAGAATCAGGCACACTTCACAGGCAAATAGTGCAGTTAGCACTGTTTTTGATATATGTGGGCCAGTCACTTAAAGTGTTCCAAAGTTGTAACCATATTGTCGATTCACATAGCAAATAATTAGTCCGTTAGGACATTTGTACCCATTGGTCAATAAAACTTAACTTTTAATTCTGTACTTAAAAGTGGACCACCCAAAAAAAAGAAAAATGTTTAAAATTTCTCAAACAGTTCTTACTAAAGGCAGTATACTCGAGGGCATGTACAACAGTGGAAGTGCCCCACAGTATTGTGTAGCAATCGTGCTGCTCCGTTATGGCTCTCCAATGTAACCGCTAAGGTAGCCACGGAACTGAGCTGGTGCTCTATAGGTGTGTGGACCCTATCCCGCAAAGTCTCTTCCCCTTTAGAGATCGCACCATGCAAGGTCTAGTTGAGTGCATGTAGACTCTAACATATGTACTAAGCGTGCTAAGGGGAGGAGGGGAGAGGGGAAGGGAGGATTCCTATATGCTTGCCCTATTATCTGAGCACTCACTACAAACACACATTCATACGAAAATTTTAAAGCTGCCTGGAGGAACTGATGATTCTAAAACGGAGCAGCACGATTGCTACACAATACTGTGGGGCACTTCCACTGTTGTACATGCCCTCGAGTATACTGCCTTTAGTAAGAACTGTTTGAGAAATTTTAAACATTTTTCTTTTTTTTGGGTGGTCCACTTTTAAGTACAGAATTAAAAGTTAAGTTTTATTGACCAATGGGTACAAATGTCCTAACGGACAAATTATTTGCTATGTGAATCGACTTTTTCAAGTATCCAGTCAACCATTGATCAGTGTGCATAAACCCCATTTATTCTGTCACCATATTGTGACACATAGCAGATTTGAAAAATCAGACTGTGTCCTAAAGGTGAAAATGAGCCTTTAAGGGGTTAAATAGCCTTTTAAAAAGTATTGTATTAAAGGTCAAGGAGTGTCTGGAAATCCAAGTCAATGGTAACATTTGGCACTCTTAGACAGGGTTAGATTAAGATGAGCCTTGGGTTTTTATGAGTGTTATAGCCCCTACAAGTCTGGGTTTGGGTGGAATGGGCATCTTAGAAGCCTTGGGCTCTGGGCTACCGCCCACAACACCTATATTATAATCCACTACTGCTCTTAGAACAGGGATGCATGTGTCTTATGGATTTATGGGAATCTCTCCTTGTATAGATTTCTTGAACAGATATAATGTATTGGCTTTAATCCCACATCATGTCATTAGGTCTCCTGAAATTCATGGATGATTGTAAGGGGGCTGCCTTAAAAAGTAGCGAAAAGAGGCATTGTTTTTCTTGCCCCATCCCGGGTAAACTTATTTTCATAAATTCTCAGTGAGAATTATGCCAGTTTACGACTCTTAAGGAATCTGCTCTCAGACCTGGTGGGGTTATCACATGGACCAGATCTCAATCAAGGGACAATAAAACCATCTTACCAACCAATTGCTACAATATTTACTGCTATTGGTATTTACTCTTCTTTCCTTACATTGAATGATCTGTATACTACATGGGGCTGGCTGTATACTACATGGGGCTGGCTGTATACTACTGGGGGCTGGCTGGCTATATACTACTGGGGGCTGGCTGGCTATATACTACTGGGAGCTGGCTGGCTATATACTACTGGGGGCTTGCTGGGTATATACTGGCAGGCTGTGACAAATGTATTTCCCACCCTTGGCTTATACTCGAATCAATAGGTTTTCCCAGTTTTTGGTGGTAAAATTGGGGGTCTCGGCTTATACTCGGGTTGGTTTATACTCAAATTTATATGGTAGTCCAGAAAGCTTGCAATTGTCATCAAAATTTTTAGTTAGCCAATAAAAATATATTAATAACTGAGGACTCACAGCTTTTGTCTATTTAACCACTGGCTAACACGGTACAAAGATATTTTAGCTTTTCCAAATGGGAAACTAGAGTGAAAATTCCAACTGCATATGAATCAGTGTAAAGATATTGGAGTTGGTGAAGGTGGTGATAGATAAAATTTAAATGTCTTATAAATGTTTGTCATGTTTAATACTATGAATTACCACAAAAGTATTTAACCCCTTAATGACCGCCGCATCGGCTTTTTACGGCAGTCATTAAGGGTACTTCTCCTGACGCGACGCCTTTCTACGGCAGCGCGTCAGAAGAAGATTTAGGGACATCGGGTCCTGCAAGTGCCAGTGTCGGGCTGTGACGTCACAGCCCAGACCCGGCACTTACACCCAGGATCGGAAAAACTCAGATCCCGGATGTTTAACCCCTTACACGCCGCGGTCAAGCATGTCGCATGTGGATCGGACCCCCCCCCCCCCGGGGTGCTTACTGGGGGATCCGATCCCTCCTGCCGCAGCCCCGGGTTTCGACGAGTGACCCGAGGCTGCCGGCTTCACTCACACTTACACTATACAATGCAATACAAGTGTATTGCAGTGTTAAGGCTTGAACAAGCTATCGGATAATCACTTGTTCAAGCCAAGAAGTAGAAAATGTAAAAAAAGTTAAAAAAAAAAAAAAAAAAGATTAAGTCATTTTATAATATAATCAAATAAATAAAATAAAAGTCCCATAATCTCCCCAGTTACAGTAACATGCAAATAAAGTATATAAAACACAAAAAAACTTACATATTTGGTATCACCACGTTCGTAGCAATGTGTACAATAAATCTAAATCAATATTGAACCCGCTCGGTGAACGACGTAAAAAAAAACTCGGAAAACTTCCCGCAATTTTTCATCAAACACCATCACAAAAAAATGTTCCAAAAAGTGATCAAAAAAAGTTATGTTCCCTAATATGATACGACTGAAAAGAACAACTCTTTTTGCAAAAAATAAGCCCTCAACCAGATCTGACAACAGAAAAATACAGAAGTTATGGCCCTAAAAAGTTGTCAATAGTAAAAACAATGTGATTTTCTCCAATATTGGTTTTGCTCAGGAAAATTAAGCAAAGATAAGAAAAACTATACAAATAAGATATCACCGCAATCGTAGTGAACCAGAGAATAAAGATAAAATATTATTTTTACGTTATGGTGAGCCGGGGTAAATAAATGCTAAAAATCCAAAATAAAAATTGATGATTTTGTTTGTGTCCCCCTTGAAATAGTTAATAAAATCTCATGAATAAGCTTTAGACTCCCAAAATGAATTATCTATACAATGTGACAATACAAATCTGCTGTGAGTTTCATCATTTAATTTATTCTGAAACTGTCAGTTTTGGCCTAAATGAATGTAATTTCTAAATCGCAGGTCCATATTGTTTTAACCCATGTGAAACATTTAAAGGGTTAATAGACTTAATAGAAGTTGTTTTACATACGTTGAGGGGTCACGTTTCTATAGTGGGGTAATTTATGAGGTTTTACTATTATTTAGGCCTTTCACAGCCACTTGGAAGCTGAGTTGTCCCTCAAAATGTGAGTTTTGGCAATTCTGATGAAAATGAGAAAAATGGCACCTAAAGTTCTGCACCTCATAACATCCTAGAAAAATGAGAGGACGCATAAAATATCATCCCAACATAAAGCAGACAATCCGTAAATGTTAATTATCAAATCTTTGAAATGTTCTGCTTTCCAGACAGGAAGTAAAACTACCCAAACTTGGAAAATGAAGAATTTTTACAAACTTTTACCAAATTTTCACTTTTTTTCAGAATGAAACGCAAAACTTATCACTTAAATTTTATAACTAACATGAAGTACAGTGTGTCACGAGAAAACATTCTCAAAATCACCTCGATATGCTAAAGCGTTCCGAAGTTATAACCAATTATCGGGAGACAGGGCAGATATGAAAAGTCTGGTCATTGAGCTGAAAACTAGTGTCGGTGATAAGGGGTTAATATTAATAAATTTTCTTGAAATGAAATAATGGTTTCTAATTTTGTTTTCTCTTACACTAGGAAATACAGCAACAAGGACATATAATTCTCAGACAATGAAAACAATCTCATACTGTGACTTCTGTGGATTTAACTGTACTCAATGTAAATCAAATGTGCCAGTGAAACCTCAGACTAATAGTTCCACCAAACCCACCTGCTATTTGGTGATCCTCTGCATTGCTCTTATTACCTACTTGTTCTAATACATTATTATGTTGCCATTTTGGCTTTTGAGAAGCATTTGAGACAAATATTTCATAATGTATTCATCCTACATATCAATCGCAAGTTTTAGAACTCTGTAACAAACATGTAATATCTATTATTAAAAGAGTAATGTTAAAGAATATGATGTACTTCACATGTGTTTAATGAATTTTTATTCATTCATATAATAAACAAATAGCTTCCCAATAATAGATAGGGGTGCTGCGATCTTATTTATCTGCCTAATGTGTTGTTGCATTTTATTTTATTATGAACACTGTGGTAAGGTCTCCATAGAGGTGCATGTAGACTTTGCTCTGCCCCTCAAAAAATGGTCATGGCATAAATAGCCTCCAGTGGGAAATATATCTGTACACAGTGTTATGCAAAACCTGTAATAGGGTTGATGGCACAGAATATGCTAAACACCTAAGTAAAAGGTAAGCCACAAAAGAAGACTTTTCATGAGATGTGCATTATGCCCGTATCAATTGTATAGAGAATTATAACCTAACTTTTCAGCAACAGAGATCTTAGTGAGATAAACCATAGGGATGAATATTACTTGATGCAACACATGTTGAGCCAATTTAGGATGTAAAACAGCTGACATGTTCTCTTTTTCTTCCATAAACATTATAGAGAAGAAAGTAACTACAATAAGACTCTGGAAGTGATTTTGGATGGCCTGCATGTCCATACTATATATTCAATTTCCATTGGGAGCATGCCTTACTTTATCCCTAATGACATCTGAACGTTAAAGCCTCATGCACACAAACGTATGCTGGCCCCCGGCCCTAGCCAGGCGAGCATACAGGTGGTTCCAGAAGGAGGTGGGGTGAGCACCCCTCACCCCACCCCTCTTCATTGAAAGCTGAGCGGCTGCAGCCATAATACAGCATAACATAGGAAATGCCCTATATCATACACGGTGGCTGTCCGGCTTGGTCTCAATGTTACCGGGTGCCATAGACCTCTATGAGGTCCGTGATCTGGTTGCAACTGTGCACGCTGATCATAAGCCCCTCTATGTTTGTGTACGTTAGGCTTTAGTATGAGGTTCATACACAGTCTTTTATTTTTCAGCTTCTCTTTTGAGTGGACCCTTCTGAGGCCATGTTCACATCCATTTTTCAAAGTATGAAAAATTGTCTGAGTTTCATTACCAAAAGGATTTTTTTTTAAATTTAACTGTTTTTTATTGGGATTTGCAAAATTGTTTTCCAACATACACAAAAACATATAGACATTGTATACTTAAATAACACAACTCACCTGTAACATAGGATATATAGAAATTATTTAACATATTTAAATCATACTCCTAGTTATACAGACCGGAGCCCCAATGACTAGCTAAGAGATTAACCTTAGAAATAAGACATAACAGAACGCAGTGCCGGTTCGGGACATTGCTTTAACTTTTGCGTCTCCAAAAATCATCCCACGGTATCCAAATGAGATTGAATTGTTCTATCTTATTTTGCAAGAGTGCCATTAGATGTTCCATTGTGTGGATCTCGTGCACCCTGGAGCAGTAGTCGCCTACTGTAATTGTAGTAACAATCTTACCGGATGTTTACCCAAAGTGCCCGGAAGAGCATTCAAAAGGTAGTCACTGGGTTCTAGCGGAACCAGCTGTCCTAACACTGTTTCTACTATTTTCTCCACCAATAAGTATTGTTATTATGGAAACATGAACAAAAGATATGCAGAACATTGGCTTTTCCAGAGCCACATGTCCAGCATGCACCTGATTCAGCAGGGAATAGTCCTTGTAATAAGTCTGGCATATGGTACCCCCACATCAACACTTTTTTTTTTTTACTGCACACATTGAGATGTCTTAGCTGCACTGTCACAAATTCCTTTCCACACATTCAGTGGAAGGCTGTTTCCCAGAAACTCTTCCCATTTAATCATATAGTCATGCGGGGGAAGGGTGCCAGCAGGGTCTGGTAAGCAGAGTATATATAACAGACATAAGACCTGCTTCCTGTTTCCTCTTCACATAACCTTTCAAAGCGGGTGGGTTGGGAGACTGCTTGGATTTTGTAGATGGAGAGTAGGTACGATTTGATCTGGACAAAGTCAAGGTGAGAGGCTGAGGGGAGGCAGAATCTGTTTTTCAGCTCTGGTAAACTTAGCAGTTCTCTAGTTCTGTAATCTGCAATGTCAGCAAATCAAAAAAGTCCTGATTTATGCCAAGGTCTAGTCACAATTTGACATGCCTTGTGCAGCGCTGCGTAATCTGTGTATATATAAAGAATTATTATTATATCTTCAGTCAGGCTTATGGGTAGGACTGGGTTGTAGAGAAAGAGGTCATTGGTGAATGTGAAGAGAATTGCTTAGCGCATCTGAGCCAAAAAGGATTTTTAATACATATATTAACATGTCAATGGATCATATAGACCAGATACCCATCAGATACCCATTATCTGCAATGATCACTAAATCTGCATCCTCACATTACGAATTAAACTAGTTTATGTGACTTTAGCATGCACTAACTATGGATCTGTTTGCTAAAATGGGCAAAAAATGTACCAAATTAGCAATAGTAAAAAGGGATTTCTCAAAGCAACTAACATTTTGTATATTATAAAGCAAGTGCTAGTTTCCCGTGTTTAATGCCTTCTTTCACCAATGGGACATGTTTAAGAAATGGTTTCCTCCTCATATTGTTATGCAAAGTGAAGAAGTGTGACTTATTCCAAACAGCAAAACAGAGGGGAAAGTGAATCCAGCACAAGCCTTATTGAAAGTATTCCACTTCCTCTACACACAATTGTTTAGCATATTTAACTTCAGAGACTTCAAGGTGTATAGGGGCATATTTAGTAAGGGACTTTGCACGTTCTTTAATGTGCAAACTGCTTGCACATGTATTTAAGAAGTGTCTGAGACACGTTTGTGTTGCATGCGACCGTTTTGTGGCACGACTGCCATATTCTTCACGCGATTAAGGGGCGTTCCGATGCTCAGTCGGACCTTGCTCTGGAATTAACATGGAAAGTCTGACAGAAGTGAGTCACATGGCCCATGTTAAAGGTGCACGAAAAAAAAGGGAAGTGCAGAGGGCAGCCAGATTAATACAGAATGTGCGCCAGAAATCATGAATCTGCACTAGACACTGGCAAACTGCACATAGTGCAATTTACACTGTTCTTTGTAAATGTGCCCCATAATGTTCAAAAATGTTCCACTTCAGGCAGATCTAATGTAAAGTAACTTGGTCCATTGTTTTGCTGCAGTATATCTTTCTCATTTTAAATCCTATGACAGATCCCATTTCAGATATACTGTATATTCAGTCCACAGTACAGCAGATTACAAACTCTGGGGTTCACATTCACCATAAAACGCATTATAGCACAGGCTTCCAATGTGTTTGGCAAAATGTGTGGCTGGGTACCGGGCCACAACAGCAACATAGGGCACTTTTAAATATTTTTCAATCTACTGTCTGACTCAATTGATCGATAGGAGAATGAGACAAGGAGTTATAGGAGTTAAGAATATTTAAAGGAAATCTACAGTCATAATCAAGGAACAATTACTCATAGATCTAGGCACCAAGATTGTGGTAATCTTATATTTGTTATTCATGTAAAATTATATAACAGCCTGTGAAGTCTGTGAAGTCATTCTTGATTTTGATGGTAGATGGGGCATTGGGCATAGGAGGAGGACTGTAATATGCATAATTTGAATTACTGTATATAGAGTGTTAATGTGAGTGGAGGATGAGCAGTATCTGCTACACTGGTGAGTGGGTTACTTGGCGTAGTTCATCCAGATTATGTCCTCTATAGTATAAACAATAAACTACAATATACTTATATAGAGCATAGGTGGTAATAGTCTTTAGGAGTCAGGACACAGGGTTTATAGTATATTCCAGAGGGGGCACAGATGATATTAATCAATAGGGGTGAAGGCACATGATAGGTTTAAACAAAGATCATAGTATACAGAAGGTTGGACAATGGGGTTGATATTGTATAGGAGATATAGGAGCACAGATAATGTAGGAGTGTGGAATAAAGGGCAATCTTAGTTTATAAGAGGGTACAAATAAGGGGAGTCATATCATATAGACCTATTTGATAATAAAAATGATATAGGAGGCAAGGTCAGACACAACCATTGACAACCCTTTACATTTACCTTAGGACTGTAACATTATTGAAATGTTAGAGGTATTTGTATACAATTGTGAAGATGTGATTACATGGTATTATACCTGGGAGCTACTTGTATATATTTCATTTATCCATATATTTTTTATTAAACAGACAACTTCAGTTACGTACAAAATAGGTTCTATTGGTTTGTTCTTAAGTTGAATTTATATGTAACTCCAGACAAAAACAAAATTTCATCCAAAGATTTTCATCATTTCAGGCTGTCATGGGAACAAACATTATTGATAAGGCTTCATTGCAGACACCTTTATTGCAGATAACTCTTATGTTGACCATTGTACCCTGGGGTCAAAGTTTAGAGGTCATAGTGGGCAGAAAGATCTAGGGGTTGTCTAAGTTAGTAAGATGGGTGTTCTTAAGTCAGGGAATACCTATAGTTAGAAAAAAAAGACAAAATTGGGTGCCTGCCCCTAATTCCACAAGGTAGAGTATATCTTTTATCAATTTTATGAGAAGCACAGGTGCACACTCTGACCACCAGGAATTAAAGCCTTATGAAAGAATGGATCCAGCATCTCCATTAAAATTCCATTCTTATTTTAAATCCATTATAAAAATCATCAGATCACTAGTATAAACATTCCATTAATCATATTTCTTTTATAGTTATTTTGGTTACCGATGTGCACAATGTGAACTGGAAAACTGAAAAATTTGTAACATTTATAATACCTACTAAGGTCATATATGTTTTATCATGTGTTAATTAAATATATTTATGGTTAGTTTTTCATGATTTAGTAGTCGATAATAGTCTATAGGTTCTTGGTATTTTGATCTCCACATACATTATGTATATATACATGGTTGTTGTAATTATTTGATATTGCCTTCAGCAAGTTTATAGGTTGCATTTCCTAGTGTAGTTGTCTTGTCTATGAAATTCCTCATTCAGCTAATATGTATCCAATGTGTTTTAGCATCTTTAGACAAGCCAATCAATACCTAACATAAGGAATAAATTTGTTAAGTATTTCACCCCAAAAAATAAAACACTGAAAAAATGTTCTGCACTATTAGTTACCGTATCAGTAGCATAAATGCCCAATATCAATGTTAATAAATCTATCATACACAATGTAAACTGCCTATTATCATTGGAAATAAAAGGCATGAGGCAAGGAAGTGAATTATATGTGATTTGTACACAGACTACTAACTTCACTTCCTTCTCCCTGTATAACAATGGCAAGAGTACAAGGTGTTCTTGTGAAACCAGAATAAGAACAAGAAAGGCAATAGTTTAAAAGAAAAAAAAAAACACATATGTATGAAGGTATGAAGAAGGCTCAAAGGCTGAGAGCTCTTCATACTCGATGTGTGTTTGCTGGATAATGCAGCAAATACCCATCACTAACACCTACGATCGTTGCCAGTAGTGTGTTGCATTCAAATGTTACAAGGGTGCAGGCTGCATTGAAATGTCAGCAGCCTGTGGGCACTGCCACCTTCATTCTGATCGGTGCACCATGACAGCCAGGAGTTTGCGTTAATCTTCCAGGCCTGTCATTAGGTAGCATCTATAACGGTCTGTGAATAACAGACCGATAGAGATGTACAGCAAAATCCCCATATATTGCATTACATTAGGTAATGCACCGTAGGGGGTCTAAAAATGTAAAAAAAAAAAAAATTTAAAAAGTTTTTAAAAAATTACAAAAAAACTAAAAGTTACTAAAAGTTCAAATCACCCCCCTTTTCCTAGACTTGATATAAAAATAAATTAAGAATCATAAGCATGTTAGGAATTGCTACATATCAAAATGACCAATCTATCAAAATATAAAAACGGTTATTCCCGCTGGGGAAACCCGTAATGGAAAATGTTGCCCAAATGTCTGAATTGCCACTTTTTCACCAATTAACATCACATAAAATTGTGAATAAAAATTAATCAACAAGGTCATGCAGTCCCCAAAATGGTAGCAATGAAAAAGTTGTCTCACTTTACATAGGCCCGTACACCAAAGTATGAAAAAGTTATAAGCGTCAGAATAGGGCAAAATCAAGATTCTTTTTTTCTACAAAAGCCTTTAATTTTTTATAATCTATTAAAACATAATAAAACCTGTATAAATTTGGTATCTCTGTGATAGTACCAATCTAAATAATAAAGTTAAGGTGTTATTTGGAGTACACAATGAAGGTTGTAAAAATAGGGCTAACAAGAAATGTGTTTTTTCGCCAATTTCACCATATTTGGAATTGTTTTCCTGCTACCCAGTACATGGCATGGAATATTAACCCCTTAAGGACGCAGCCATTTTACAGCTTAAGGCTCAGTCCCATTTTTTAGATTCTGACCTGCGTCTCTTTATATGGTTATAACTTTTGAACACTGTTACTTATCAAAGCGATTCTGAGATTGTTTTTTCCCCACATGTTGTACTTCATTTTAGTGGTAAATTTTGGCTGATAAGTTTTGCGTTTATTTACAAAAAAAAGAAAAAAATGATGAATTTTTAGAAAAATTTGCCATTTTCGAAATTCAAAATCACCGCATTTTCAGGCAGATCGATTTACCACCTAAATAACTTGCAGAATAACATTTCCCATTTGTCTACTTTACATTTTCATAATTTTTGAAATGTTTGGATAATTTATTTTGATGTCACGCGGCCTACAAATCGAATAGCGATTTTCCGTATTTTCAGAATTGACTATTTTGGGGATAAATACTGTTTGAAATCAAATTTTAGATATTTAGCAACAAAAACCCCCTATATAACCAACCCATTTTCAAATCTGCACCCCTCAAACTATCAGAAACAGCTTTTACAAAGATTGTTAACCCCTCGAGATCTTCATAGTAATTGAATCAAAATGGCGGTGAAATTTAGAATGGTCAAATTTTGTCGGTTATACGTTCATTTAGCCCTAAAATTTACACATTTCCAAAAGATAAAAAGAGAAAACTCACCATAAAATTTGTTCTACAATTTCTCCTGAGTGCAGCGGCCCCCCACACGTGGCCGTTACTTGTGTTATGGGGGCACAGCGAGGCGCAGGAGGGAAGGAGGGCCCTGCAGCTGCCAGGATTTTAGTTTCCTCATTGCCCCCTTTTGAAGGCTATAAAATTTTCGTTTTTCCGTTATTTGGGTCATGTGACGGCATTTTTTTTGCGGGATGAGATGCTTTTTCCAGTGTTACCATTGTGGGGTTGGTATCACCTATTGTTGAAAATTTAGGAACTTTTTTTGAGGTCATGAGTAGAAAAGCATCAATTCTGTACTGGATTTTTAACTTTTTTTTTTTTTTTCGTGTTCACCGTATAGCCTAATAATCCTGTTATCTTTATTCTATGGGTCGATACGATTACGGGGATACCAGACATGAATATTTTTTCTTATGTTTTACTAAATTTGCCAAATAAAACCCTAATGTGGGGAAAAATCTATCATTTTTGCATCGCCGTCTTCCAAGTGGTATAACATTGTTACGTTTTTGGCTACAGAGCTGGTTGATGGCTTGTTTTTTGCGGGACATGTTGTTCTTTGCAACAATGTCATTCTGGAGTACATATGTTTTGTTGATCACTTTTTATTGCATTTTTAGTGGGATATAATAGGTAAAAATCATAGTTTTTGGCGGGTTTTTAACGTTTTTTTTTTACGCCGTTCATCATATGGGTTCAATAGTTATTTAGTTTTATTCTATGGATTGTTACGGACGCGGTGATACTATATATGTGGGGTTTGTGTTATGATTTAGACTTTTTTGAGCGTTATATGTCTCTTTATATGTTTTGGGGCTTATGGGCATTTTTAGTGATTTATAAAGTAATTTTTTATTGAAAAACATTTTTTTTACATTTTTTTACATGATCCACCATGGGATATGAACAAGCAATCATCTGATTGCTTGTTCTTGATAATACTCTGCAATACTAATGTATTGCAGGGTATTAGCAGTGCCAGCCTATGCAGATGCATAGGCTGACACTTTGCCTTTAAGATGACGTCACAGACGCCATCTTAAAGGCAATCCCTCCAGACTTCTCTGGGGTCCCGATCGGACCCCAGAGGTGCCAAAACAGCGATCGCCCCCCCGAAAACGGTGCGGGGGGGCCGATCGTGGGATAAAGACCCCCAGAAGGCATGTTAAATGCCGCGGTCGCGTTGACCGCGGCATTTAACGGGTTAAACACCCGCGATCGGAGCCCACTCCGACCGCGGGTGTTAGCCGGGGATGTCAGCGGTAGATTACCGCTGAAATCCCGCGGCTAACGATGCCGGTTCGGCTGCTGTGCAGCGCTGAACCGGCATCGTCTCCGCGCAGTAGCTGTACTGCGCTGAGCGCTAATCGTCCGAAGCTCCGCAGTACAGCTATGGCGCAGAGCGCTAAGGGGTTAAATACCATTACTAGGAAGGATAATTTGTTGCATAGAAAGCAAGCCTTAATAGAACTCTGTACACAGAAAAAAAAAGTTTTGTATTTTTGATGTTGGGGAGCAAAAAATAGAAACAGAAAAACTAAAAAGAAGAAGACACAATAAGGGATTAATATTATAGTACCAGACTTTTGTTAGGCACTTGCACATACCTAAAATTGAACACATTTGTCTGAGAGAACATATTCTTCCCATGGCCCCGAACAGGATAAAATTATAGTTAGGGTCCTCATACAACCTCTGTGGCTCAGACCCCATCTTGCCTACTTCTTTACTTCAGACAAGAGAGTAGACTGAGCATGCATTTGGCCCTTTAAGGAAACAGCCAAGCACACACGTATGGTAACCACATGTTAATGGCTGAAAGGCATTGCTGAATGACCATTATGTTACCTCACACGAACATGCCCAAAATCATCCATGAAAACTTTTTTTATGGCTCATTTGCATTAGTCTAGCACTTACCATGGTTCCTACAGTCTATGGCTGCATGCACACTAACTTTTGCCCGCATGGCTAAGGCCGGGCGGGCATACGTCCGCTGCGCTGGAGAGGAGGAGGGTTGACCCTTCTTCTCTCCATTGAAATACACAGCGTATGGGCTGTAACGTGTACGGCACCATTTCACTCCATGTGGCCATTGCTGTTTATGGGGGACGTATGTACGGCCTACGGTTGTGTGAAAGCGGCCATAGAGTGATCAGTAAAAAATGGTTCTAAGCTCTAATCTTTAACGGATCAACACCACCCATAAATCACAGGCAACAAAATAGAAACACTATTTTCTTCTAAGTTATAAACAAAATACACTTATAATAATAATAATAATTCCTTTATGTATATAGCGCACACAGATTACGCAGCGCTGTACAGAGCTTGCCAAATGGGACCCTGTCCCCAATGGGGCTTACAATCTAATCAACCTACCATTATGTTTTTACACATGCACATAGTAACAGGTAGCATAGTGCCACCCTGAATGACTTGTGCAAACTATTTCAATAAAATATATATGTGAATACAAAAAAAAATGTTTGGATAGAGACAACAGAAGGGAGGGGGAGTGCAAATCCCTGACATATGTTTCCCACTGATGGCTTTGTCATGGGGCCTTGTGAAATAATCCTTTTATACCACTTGTGTTTTTACTATTATTTTTAATCCATAATTGCCATTGTTACATTATGCACACCAATAAAGATGAGTTTGTTATATTTTGATATTTCTTTCTTCTTTAGCAGAATGGTCAAACTGGCAGTTTGAATAATTGCTGTGGGCACTTATCCATTAAAAATGTATGCATTTCGTGCCCTGGCAGTATAACATCTAGCTTTTCTTGTATGCCATTCTTCCTACTTCCTATATTATGGATAGTATTAGTAATAGTATTACAATTACCTTGAGCCACTTTTGAAAATGTAAATAATATTATAATGTTACCTTATGTACAATATACACAGTAGCTCAGGATAATTGAATACATACAGTCCTAGTCACATATACATCACATACATACAGGATGCTGGAATAAATAGTTTCAGTGTAGGAAGCATAAGCACAATAGTGACTGGATGGAGACAAAAGAAGTGTCAACCTCAGTGTGTGGCATAATGTCCAAGGTGTGAAGTACCAGTATCAGCTGTCATAAGGCTGAACGTCACACAGCAGCAGGTTAAAAGGCAGCAAATCTGCAGATGTTCTTACTTGGGGATTAAGGAGACGACCTGAACATCTCATTGAGAAGGGAAGGCCAGAATGTATCTGTTAAGGCTGTTTGTACCTCTGTCCATATTTCTGGTTACCTGTGAAGGAAGGTGGGTATATATGGCATTCTAATATTATATTTTCTGACATATAAATTGAAATTCTTAAATTTAGGCACAAATGCATGTATCTTTGTGGCCAGGTAGGGTAATCCAACAGTAGCCGGGCCGATTCACACCCTCTTTATGTTCCTCCATAGTAACATTATAATAGAAATGTTACTATCTTCTTTATATTGCTGGTTGAGGGCTTGTACTCTGAGATTTGGGCTATTACCTACAATTTATTAACTCTTAGGGGAAAAATGCAATTCCATCATTGTTTGTTTATATTATAACTCTTTTATGACCTGGATTAAAATAGACTTGAAAGGGTTGTCCGGGGATTAAAAAACATGGCTCCTTTTTTCAATTACAGTCATATCTGACCACGGTTTGTGCAGGTATTGCTTGTATTCGTGTTAGTTGTAATACCACATACTACCTATGGTCAGGTGTGGACCTGTTTTAGAAAGAAAGCTTCCATGTTTTTGAATCCCCTGACAACCCCTTTGAAGATCAGACCCTATTTAACATTCTTGCTTGTGAAGCCTCAATTTTTTTTTATTTTATGTGCCATTATAAATGGTTTGCATTGGGATTTTTTTCTAATACATCAGACTATTATTAATTTAATAATTCATATTCTTTCCTCTTTTTTCATTTACAAGGTGTATCAATTTATGGTGATACCTATTGTGTTACTGTTGTGATGATACATAATTTGTATAGTCTCACTCTACGGCACTGTATTTGCATTGGTGGTTTTTTTAATTTAGATTTTATTATATAAAAACTATGTATGTTTTTTATTACATAATATTCTCCTCATGCGGTTAATAAAAGACCCTTAGTTTTAATGTTAAGTGTACATTGCATAATAAAAATTATGCAGTCCCCATACTTCTTCATTTTTACCTAAAAGTCTCTAAAAGTTACACTAGATAGCCTTAAACTAAGGCTTCATATACACAACCGTGTGCACTTTGCAGACTGCAAATAACGGGCCGCGTGCTGTTGTTTGTGACGCATAGGACATTGGTGGGTGAGCACCATTCACCTCTCATGTACATTGAAAAAGAAAATAAATGATCGAATGAATGAATGAATGAATGAATGAAAAATCACAGTACAAAACAACACTAAAGTCAGGCAGGAGAAAACAGACTGTGCACCACAAATTAATGCAGATTAATACAAATTAAATTAATGTGCACCAACTGAATTATGTAGTGGTATAAGCATAAACATTATATTTTTTTTGTATTACAGACCATCATATTACATTTTAGCACCATCTTACATTATCCCTGGTGAAAACACGACGTTGGCTGTCCATTGGTTTGGTGATAAGTATAATGACATTACAGTATCTGCTGGTATTATGACTACCACTAGCATTTTGGTGAATGTGAGCAGAGATTTCAAACATGGTAATTATAAAACATATTTTGTACATATGGAGAGTAATAAATCCTAAAACTTCCAATACCGTTTCACTGACTTAGATCATTTTGCTCTTCTTTCAGATGTTATTGGAACAATCAGCATACCGGCAGTGAGTACTTTATATGTTATATATGAAACAACTTTTAACTGTATGTAATCATGTACTTTCTGATTATGAATATTGCAAAAAATTTATATTTTTGGCCTTATTTGAGATACTTTTTGACAAGGTACACCATCTTAGAGGAATTTATAGAAGTTATTAATAGACTTTCAGTGATTTAGTATTTTCTGTCTTGGTTTGTCTATGGTTTATATGAAAGACAATGGGGCCAATTTATGAATCTTTGAGTTTAATATTTCTTTCATGTTTTGATTTGTCTTTGCAACTTTTTTCCGATTTGTCTGATTTATTATTGTTTGTTTGGTGTGGTCAGTTTTAAAAGGTGCATCACTCCTAAACTGATGAGATAAAATTCAGCGCCAGCCTTTCAACATTTTGATAAGACAGAGGAAAAGCAGAACAGAAAAAGCATATTGACGATTCCACGGCCCAATGCCACATACTGTTTTCACACTTACATTTTTTTTTGTGTGTGTGTGTTTTTTGCAGCAAGTAGAGAGTTGTAGCAGATGCTATAGGTCAAAAAGTATTAATTGATAACATCCCAACATACAATACGTTGCAATTGTTTGGGCCAGTGGTGGCGAACCTATGGCATGGGTGCCAGAGATGGCAATCAAAGCCCTCTCTGTGGGCACCCAGGCCTTAATCCCAGCACAGAGTTTGCCAGACAGGGCTCAAGGCTTCCTTCTGCACTCTCAAGTAGCCCAAGATGTGCAGTGTTCAGTGCTATTTTAAAATAACTCATACTTGGCTATCTGTAACTGCAGGAGCAAGTAGGTGTGGACAGCGCCTATCATTGGAGCTCCTGCTCTGAGCCCCACAATTCTTCCTATTCAGGGGACCCAGAAGTGAAGCTCAAATGATAATCCGAGTTTCTTCTCCTTCTCTCTACTATAATTGTGTTCTCAGGACACTAATACAATTGAAAGCTGTGAAGAGCAGGGAACAAGAAGTTACTGCTTAAATTGCCGTGTCGGCAACATGCAAAAAATAAGTAGGTTTTGATTGTAGTTTGGGCTCTCGGTCTCTAAAGGTTCACCATCACTTGTGTAGGCTACAGAAATGTATGAATGTGTGTGTTCTTTAAAGCAGGTAAGATATATGTTCACATTTTTGAAAGGTATATGGGGTGCAGACGTTATAGATGTACTTAAACCCCAGTGTCCTAGGCCCTACACCCCCACTGTTATTTAAGTGAAAAAGGAGATAAATATCTCACAGATAGATATGTTACTCATGCCTTGAAGCAATTAAAAGATCATATAATTGCACTGACACATAAGTGCATACTGGAATCGGGTTATTATACATCACATCCATTCTTTGTTAGAATAAAAGAGCACAGTTATATTTGTTTTGACAGATACCATCAGACCCTTCGACTACTTCTTATGTACTGGCAGTGATTGGTTGTGGTGAAAAGCTCGAATTTTCCAGGCGAATTCCAGTGAAGATGCGAACAAAGAATACATCAATATTCATACAAACTGACAAAGCTGCCTATAAGCCTGGAGAACATGTCAGGATTCGAGTCATTTCTGTCAATCACAATCTGAGGCCACATAAAGAAGATGTGGACCTTATCATCAAGGTATATTTCTTTGTTTCCAAGCACCAAAAACGTATTGTGGCAGTATTCCAGAATCAGTGATAATGCTACCATTCTTTCCATAGAAAGCTATAAATCGGTTCCCTCTGCTTAATAACAACTTAACTCTAAACTATTATAAAACATGGATAATATAGAAGCCGTTTACAGTTGGATATCATGTAATAAAACCTTTAAGAGAAAAACATGTGTTTCCTGTTTGTTTTCCACAAATTATAAAAACAGTAAAATCAGAACAAAAAATGTGTTATACTGTATATAATAATTTATTTTTCAATTTTTTTACTATAAGGATCCAAAGAATAAAATTGTGAAGCAGTGGTTAAAAATAAAGCCGGATATGGGAATCGTCTCAAAAGAGTTCTTACTGTCAGACAGACTTTTGCTGGGTGACTGGAAGATACAGGCTGCATCCGATGTAAGTAGTTATAATACTGTACAATTAATGCTATAGACAAGGAATTGATCACATTGTTATGAACTAGTTTTATCTTTCAAATATATACAGTGACATGTTACTTATTTGTACATTCACATGCACAGGTTTGTTATTGTTGTTTCTTCAAATTCACTATTCAACTAATGTATTGAATATGCAATAATGATGTTTTATTATGATACTATTGTTGTGTAATCATAAAACACTAATGATGCTCTATTTGCAACTTGCTAAATATGCAGGCTACTAAAAGTAAACATATACTAATATACTATATATATATATATATATATATATATATATATATATATATATATATGCAGTCCCTTGTTATGTACAGGTTAGGTTCTGTAGGTTTGTTCTTAAGCTGAATTTGTATGTAAGTTGGAACTGTATATTTTATAATTTATAAAAATTTTTTATCTCTTTGACAATTGGATTTTAAAAATTTTGGGTTGTCATGTAAACCAGGATTAACTATAAAGCTTAGTTACAGACACCTTTGATAACTCTTACAGCTGATCATTGTAGTCTAGGGCTAAAGTACAGTACATTACCAACATCCAGATGTCTGTTTGTAACTAGGGGTCGTCTGTAAGTTGGGAGTTCTTAAATTAGGGACCGCCTGTATATATATATATATAAAACACTATAATCCCCCATACACTTTATTTGGATGTCTACCTGGTAGGTTAATCTAGTTTAGTAAGCAATTAGATTTCCAATTAGTCAACGTCCAAATGGACAACTTGACCACAATCCAAGCCATAGAATAGGACTGAACATAAAACAAGGAAAAGCTGCAGTAACCATAACTTACATGTGATGAAGTGGTCTGGATACAGACAGGTGGGATTCCCAATGTGTGTGCTGCTTTCTTAGAGAATATAATAGTATTGGTATCTATCTGAGATTTAGGAAGAGGAACTGACTTGCAACAATTTTATTTTGATTAAAGAAAGTTAAATAATTTTCAATATCTTTGGTGGGATGTCTCTCTCAATTATTGTTTGAATGTCAAAAACCAATCAGTGAACACATCTCTTCTAAGTACAGTCCAATTATTTAACCTTACATTGTATCTTCAGAAAGGTACAGGGTAAAGTTATGGAAAATTTAAAGGTCACTTATAAAATAGTATAACCACCTGGATCGTGGGACCATAAGAGTAATAATCACCTGGTTGATGTACTGTATTTGGGGGTAATGATTGTAATGCTACATAAATCCACTGTACCTTAAGCACTTTTTCTATTTTTCTACTCTGCAGGGTTGCGAACAGTCAACTAACTTCTCCATAGCTGAATATGGTATAAGTTTTATTACACTTATTTATCTTTCTGAAATGATACATGAGTTATAAACCTTTAAAGAAATGTTCTATTTTGCCATGAAATAGATACTTACAGATGAATGAGCTCAATGCAGACATCAGACCATATGTTAATTATTGTAATGGGTATGATGATTATTGATATTGATATTAAGGTTTCTTTGCTTCCTAAAATATCTATGAATGAAAAAATTGCATTTGTGAATAAAACATATATATCACCAATTACAAATTACCGTATCTCATGTTTTTGCAGCTTCTCCAAAGTTTGATGTAATTCTAGATATTCAAACTTTGTACATTGAATCCAAAATGCTGAACCTTACTGGGAAAATCAAAGCAAAGTAAGTATCTATCTATCTATGGGTTATCTATCTATCTATCTATCTATCTATCTATCTATCTATCTATCTATCTATCTATCTATCTATCCATCTCTCTATCTTTCCATCTCTCTTGATCTAGCCATTATTTAGAATATCACTTTACATTCTAGGCATGCTTCAGATACACCAATAAAAGGAAATGTGACAATATCAGTGAAGCCGCTGTATACTGTGCAAGGTTTAAATGAAGTAAATAAGACATATGAGGTATGTATATTCTGTCCTCTTAAAAGGCAACTCTATAATACCTGTAACCATTGAAGTAACCTTACTTTTCAGATGCATTCCATTCCAGTGCCTGAAGCCCAGTTCCCACTGGAAATGGTGATTTTGTGACCTCTGAAAGCAATAATTGGCTCAGAAATGTCTTACAGATAATCAGCATGTCACTTTTGAGGCTAGTAATTATTTTCCACAATGACACAGACCCCAAATGATGCCTCAGCCCATTACAGTAGGTCCAACAGGGGCTTTAATCTGAGAATGGGACACATCTCCACACTCCAAACACATTCTTAGGTTTGCCAAAGTGCCTCAATGTAGGTCCAGGGATGAATGTATTTAAGATTGGGACACTAGATTCTGAGCCCCATGGGTTCAGGGACTTTGTAATTGGAAATGTATTTTGCCTCTTTATCCTGATCACTTGTTTTGTAGATTTCAGGAACTATGAACTTCAGTATTTCACAAGCAGAACTACTACATGTGCTAAACCGAGAAGGATTGAATGTAACAGTTTCCGTAGTTGAAGAAATTACAGGTACATTTTAAGATTACTCATGTTTTATAATTCAAGACATGTAGGGTAATGAGACCTCATGTGAACATTATAAGTGCCATTAAAACTTGAACCATGGTCATGTACTAGCTACATATCATCTAAAATATTACTTAGCCATGAAGTGCCCTTATGGATGGTTCATTGAAAAGTTATTTGATTTATAAATCCTGTTATCTAACTCATCACCAGGCGCAAAATATGATCTGTTTTAAGGTGATTAATAAAATAGTCATTAAAACCCATTTAAGGCCTATAAATGCCTATATGCAGCTTTAAAAAAGATAAAGATTGTCTGTTAACTGTTTAAAGGAAAGCTGATAATATCTTATAGGTTTCGAAGTAAAAGCAGAATCATACATCTTGGTTCAAAAATCAGAGTACAGTCTAAACCTCATCAGCCAACAACCTGCGTTTGGTCCTGGTCTTAACTTCACAGCAAAGGTAAGAATGTTATGTCACTGAATCTGAAGCAGTGGTAGATTATGTGGCTGTATAAGTGTAGGGAATGAAATGTAAGAATAGAAGGCATGATGAATGTGTCAACACCAAAATACGGATCAAACTGTATAGTTCTATATCTACTGTTTTCTCTGATAAGATTCAGTATAACTTTAATTTATTTATTTGTATCTCTATTCTATCTATGCTTAGAAATAAGTATCTTTAAGCACAGGCATCTTGTCATAATGGAAGTCCTATCAATGACTGGCTCCTTTCTCTTTACATATATTCAGTTATCTAGTCATGGAGGCAGTCCTATCAGTGATTGACAACTATCTCTATATGTACAGTCATCTAGTCATGGAGGCAGTCCTATCAGTGATTGACTGCTACCTCTGTATGTACAGTCATCTAGTCATGGAGGCAGTCCTATAAGTGATTGACAACTATCTCTATATGTACAGTCATCTAGTCATGGAGGCAGTCCTATCAGTGAGTGACATCTACCTCTGTATGTACAGTCATCTAGACATGAGGCAGTCCTATCAGTGATTGATAGCTATCTCTGTATGTACAGTCATCTAGTCATGGAGGCAGTCATATCAGTGACTGACATCTATCTCTGTATGTACAGTCATTTAGTCATGGAGGCAGTCCTATCAATGATTGACAGCTATCTCTGTATGTACAGTCATCTAGTCATGGAGGCAGTCCTATCAGTGACTGACAGCTATCTCTGTGTGTACAGTCATCTAGTCATGGAGGCAGTCATATCAGTGACTGACAGCTATCTCTGTGTGTACAGTCATCTAGTCATGGAGGCAGTCATATCAGTGACTGACAGCTATCTCTGTGTGTACAGTCATCTAGTCATGGAGGCAGTCATATCAGTGATTGACAGCTATCTCTGTATGTACAGTCATCTAGTCATGGAGGCAGTCCTATCAGTGACTGACATTATCTCTGTATGTACAGTCATCTAGTCATGGAGGCAGTCTTATCAGTGACTGACATCAATCTCTGTATGTACAGTCATCTAGTCATAGAGGCAGTCATATCAGTGACTGACAGCTATCTCTGTATGTACAGTCATCTAGTCATGGAGGCAGTGCTATCAGTGACTGACAGCTATCTCTGTGTGTACAGTCATCTAGTCATGGAGGCAGTACTATCAGTGATTGACATCTATCTCTGTATGTACAGTCATCTATCCATGGAGGCAGTCCTATCAGTGACTGACAGCTATCTCTGTATGTACAGTCAACTAGTCATGGAGGCAGTCCTATCAGTGATTGACAGCTACCTCTGTATGTACAGTCATCTAGTCATGGAGGCAGTCCTATCAGTGACTGACAGCTACCTCTGTATGTACAGTCATCTAGTCATGGAGGCAGTCCTATCAGTGACTGACAGCTACCTCTGTATGTACAGTCATCTAGTCATGGAGGCAGTCCTATCAGTAACTGACAGCTATCTCTGTATGTACAGTCATCTAGTCATGGAGGCAGTCCTATCAGTGACTGACATCTATCTCTGTATGTACAGTCATCTAGTCATGGAGGCAGTCCTATCAGTGACTGACAGCTATCTTTGTATGTACAAACATCTAGTCATGGTGGGGGTCCTATCAATGACTGACAGCTATCTCTGTATGTACAGTCATCTAGTCATGGAGGCAGTCCTATCAGTGACTGACAGCTATCTCTGTGTGTACAGTCATCTAGTCATGGAGGCAGTCATATCAGTGACTGACAGCTATCTCTGTGTGTACAGTCATCTAGTCATGGAGGCAGTCATATCAGTGACTGACAGCTATCTCTGTGTGTACAGTCATCTAGTCATGGAGGCAGTCATATCAGTGACTGACAGCTATCTCTGTGTGTACAGTCATCTAGTCATGGAGGCAGTCATATCAGTGATTGACAGCTATCTCTGTGTGTACAGTCATCTAGTCATGGAGGCAGTCATATCAGTGACTGACAGCTATCTCTGTGTGTACAGTCATCTAGTCATGGAGGCAGTCATATCAGTGACTGACATCAATCTCTGTATGTACAGTCATCTAGTCATAGAGGCAGTCATATCAGTGACTGACAGCTATCTCTGTATGTACAGTCATCTAGTCATGGAGGCAGTGCTATCAGTGACTGACAGCTATCTCTGTGTGTACAGTCATCTAGTCATGGAGGCAGTACTATCAGTGATTGACATCTATCTCTGTATGTACAGTCATCTAACCATGGAGGCAGTCCTATCAGTGACTGACAGCTATCTCTGTATGTACAGTCAACTAGTCATGGAGGCAGTCCTATCAGTGATTGATAGCTACCTCTGTATGTACAGTCATCTAGTCATGGAGGCAGTCCTATCAGTGACTGACAGCTACCTCTGTATGTACAGTCATCTAGTCATGGAGGCAGTCCTATCAGTGACTGACAGCTACCTCTGTATGTACAGTCATCTAGTCATGGAGGCAGTCCTATCAGTAACTGACAGCTATCTCTGTATGTACAGTCATCTAGTCATGGAGGCAGTCCTATCAGTGACTGACATCTATCTCTGTATGTACAGTCATCTAGTCATGGAGGCAGTCCTATCAGTGACTGACAGCTATCTTTGTATGTACAAACATCTAGTCATGGTGGGGGTCCTATCAATGACTGACAGCTATCTCTGTATGTACAGTCATCTAGTCATGGGGACAGTTCCATCAGTAATAGACATCTCTGTATGTACAGTCATCTAGTTATAGTGATGGTGCTATCAATGACTGACAACTGTCTCTGTATGTACAGTCATCTAGTTATGGAGCCAGGCCTATCAGTGAATGACATTTAGGGTTTGTATGTTCTCTCCATGTTTGCATGGGTTCCCTCCAGGTCCTCTGGTATCTTCCCACACTCCAAAACATACCAGTAGGTTGATTAAATTGTGAGCCCCATGGGGACAGGGACTAATTTGGCAAGCTCTGTGTAGCACTGATGAATATGTTGGTGCGATGTAAATAAAAGAATTATTATTATTATGGTGGTGGTGCTATCAGTGATTGACAGCTATCTCGATGTGTACAGTCATCTAGTCATGGAGGCAGTCCTACCAGTGACTGATATCTATCTCTGCATTTATATGTATCTAGTCATGGTGGGGATCCTACCAGTGATTGACAGCTATTTACAGTCATCTAGTCATAGAGGCAGTCCAATCAGTGACTGACAGCTATTTCTGTATGTACAGTCATCTATTCATGGAGACAGTCCAATCAGTGATTGACATCTATCTCTGTATGTTCAGTCATCTAGTCATGGAGGCAGTCCTATCAGTGACTGACAGCTACCTCTGTATGTACAGTCATCTAGTCATGGAGGCAGTCCTATCAGTGACTGACATCTATATCTGTATGTTCAGTCATCTAGTCATGGAGGCAGTCCTATCAGTGACTGACAGCTATCTCTGTATGTACAGTCATCTATTCATGGAGGCAGTCCAATCAGTGATTGACATCTATCTCTGTATGTACAGTCATCTAGTCATGGAGGCAGTCCTATCAGTAATTGACAGCTATCTCAGTATGTACAGTCATCTAGTCCTAGTGGTAGTTCTACCAGTGACTGACAGCTATATCTCTATGCTTTGTTATCTAGTCAAAGAGGTAGTCCTTTCAATGACTGGCATCTATCTCTGTATGTACAGTCATCTACTCATGGTTGGGGATCCTATCAGTGATTGACATCACAAAATACACTTAAGTTCCCCTTTAGTACAAGAAAAACTTAAATTGGTTGTCTGAGTTTATAAAAAAATCTATATGTGGCCTGATACACATCAAAACTAATGCTGTATCAGACACTGGGACAGGGGACGGGTGGGCATGCTAGGCAGACGAAAGTTGTCGGGGCCAGCTTGCCTGCCCCTGTAAACAAACAGGGGCACAGCACTGATGGACGGTGCGGGACGGTATGGTGCCGAAGATGGTAAGTACCAGTTTAATTTTTTACAGCCACCCCCCCAGACCAAAGATTTTTTTTTTAATAAACTCTGACAACCCCTTTAACAACTGGTTGTATCCTTTTTGTCACATAGTCACAAATCCCCTGCAGACAAAAACGTATCATATACCAAAATGATACCACAAAACTATATACAATGCTACTCAGCTCCTGTAGCTCTTTAATATGCTTGAGATGCATATTTAAAGTGTTAATTTTCCAGCTGTCACAAAAAACAGTCTTACTAACATACATTTAGACACTCATATAGAAGGGTCTTTGTTACACCATACATATTTACAAGTACAGTACATTTATCTATTTACAGATTCAGGTGCAACGAAGTGATAAAGAGCCCTTAAGAAAAGAAGAGCGAGATGAAGAAGTGACTGTTAAGGTTTCTCAATGGAGAGACTTTTCAGACAGCAACACCACTGTACTACAATATGCCCTCACAGAATCTGGTATCATTCAACTGGAATTTCCTCTTTTACAATCCATTCGATGGCTGACAATTTTTGTGAGTCTATAAGCAAGTTGTGAATTTTATCTTACCATATACAAGTACATTTTTATCATTGGCAATACAACTTATACATATTCTTGTCCAATGTTGTTTAGGTTGAATACCAAAATGTGAGTGAGAGTTTCAACTCAGATATAGTATATACAAGGAATCCTTTTATCGATATTCAGACCCCAAATTCACCATTAAAGGTAAATAGAAATATTTTCCAAGGATAATGAATACTGCAATGTAGCTCTTTTAATGTTATGTTGATGTATATGTATACCTTTAAATGCAGGTTGGGGAAGAATTTGACATACGTGTTACAACCTACCTGAAGATTATGGAAATTTACTATGTGGTATGTAATGAAAAAAATTTTTATGTAAAGAACACAATAGGGGAGAGACCTTAAGTGTAGTATATTAATATTATGGTACAATGTGAGTCCCATATGGTGTGAGTGCAATATTTTTAGTGTTTCAGACAGTTGGAGACACTTTGATGACAAAAAGAGAATATGGCTGCAGAGAAGTGTGTGACAGTCATACTATGTCATTGTCACTGAATAGTTCAATGACTACAGTGTAATTGAGATCATAATAAGGGGACTCCTTATCTTTTGCCAAAATCCTTGGCAAGGATAAAATCTGCGAATATTTTTATGCCATTAAAAATTCGTATTCATTTCAAAACCATAATGAACTATTTCTTTCTATTTGTAGGTGGTTTCTAAAGGTTTGGTTGTGCTTACGGGCAGGAATAGCACAAACTTCAGCCTTATTCCTGAAGCTTCATGGGTACCTTCAGCTGAACTCATGGTTTATTGGTTTAATAGCAGTAACAATGATGATGATATTATGCAAATATCCAAAACATTATCTATCAAAGGTTCATTAAACAAGGTAAGTTTACAATCATTTATACCTACTAAAACATATAAATTATAGCATACCTGGAAATTAAAGAGAACCTGTCAGGGTAAATTTGGAACACGAAATCACCTACAGGTCCTTATGGACAAGTAATTAAGTGCTCCAAATTGCTTTGTTACAGCTCTTAATACTTACCAATGTCTCAATGCAACTGTGTTGTTACTAAACCAGTGTCCAAAAGCATCCTGAAAAGTTCCCTTTAGCTAAGTATATATACGTAAGTAGATATATTTGATTTGTATTCACAGGACTTAATTTTCAATTTTACCATATTGTATAGTCTGAAATGTGTTAATATACATACAAAACTGGAATTATTCTGCTGGAGCCAAGTCCTAGCACTGTTAGAGCATAACTCCTGATGCACTGATGCCTTTTTATATTTAAATCTTCAAGGTTTCTCTATCCTGGAATAAAAATAATGCACATCCATTAGAACATGTGCTCTTATCTGTCAATGTGAAGGAACCCCAGTCTTTGGTTGGTCTGCGAGTTGTTGAGAAAAGTTCACTGCTTCTGCAAGATGGAAGTGATCTAACGTCAAACAAAGTGAGTTTATATACATAGGGGTACATTGAAATTGGCTTAAGCCTCTTGATGTATCTGGCAGTGTTAGAGGGTGGGGATTTCATCATACGCTGGCGCACGAGTGCCGGTGTATAATAAGTCTCCCCCATAGAATCAAAACTGGGGAGTAGTCATTGTCAATGATGAGGGAAGTTTTACTTTTACAACACATTTTTTCATTTGGACAATACGATGGCCCAGATTCTAAAGCCGCGCTTCTGTCGGACTTTGCACGTTCTTTCATGTGCTAACTGAAAGTGTCCCAGACACATTTGTGGCACACGCAACACAATTATGGTGCACACAAAACTTTGTGGCGCACGCTGCACTATTCTTTACACGACACACAATTCTGCAATGAAATGGGCGTTCAAGTCGGACAGCACTACAGATTTATCATGCAAAGTCCGACATGAATGTCGCGTACACCCCATGTTAAAGGTGCATCAAAAAAAAGTGTTGCACTCTGTCGGAGCAGTGCAGGGTTCGCCAGATTCATGCAGAACGTGCACCGGAAATCCAGAATCTGGCGCCCTCTGCACTATACACAGGGAGACTGCACTGTTCTTAGTAAATGTGCCCCAATGTTTTTCATTCTGTGCAGTCTGAGCATTGTGGCTGAGGTCTGAAGGACTGAGTTTGGACAGTACATTGGTCCATTGATTTCATTGTGTCCAGTCTTTCACATGGAAAAAATGAGAGCATGTCCTGTTCTCATGGCTTTTCTAGAATAGCAGAGTCTGAGGTATTATTAATCATCGCACTGCAAATATGTGGAATGGTTTAAGTTATTTTTTTTATTCTACATGGTTACTGGGTACATCAAGGACAATAAAAAGGGGGTAAATGCTGTTGTGTGAATAAAGCTTAAACAGATTTTTCCATTGTTGCTCTCTGCATATTTACATATTTTTGAAAAGGTGGAAAACAGTAGATTGTTAGAAATTATGCAATGAGATTATTGGTTTGTTGAGTTTTCACTTAAAGTACCATTTTGTTATACTTTTTAGGTTTATGACGAGCTGATGTCTTACTATCAGGTAAGAAAATTACTAGTTATTATTGGATATTTTTGTTAAAAATATGACTATGGTAGCCACCTCCAGGGCCTCCAGACAATTCTTTTCTGTGATCCACTAATGGACCAAGGGGGCTGTAGAATGCCATTCTTGACATTCTCTGTATTTTTATACTTTTACTGCAACTCTAAGAATAATACAATCTTCCTATAATCCAATCCTTCTGAAATGTGACACTGTAGCAGTGATCTGTTGAGCATATTTGAGCTTCATGACTGCACTTTATAACTGTGCAGTTTTATGTCAACACACCTTTTGTGAACATGTCAAATGAGGATTTTTTATTAAAGCAGTCATCAAGTATGGTTTTCTCTTTATTTTCATATCAGAGCCCTTCAGCAAGCATAACTGATGCTGTGATCCAAAAGAAATATGGTACGTATGAACGCATGTTCTACAGACAACTGGGATGTCATAACTTTGACTTCAGTGGGAGACTGCATATACAATAAAAACAATAATGTCTGCATTATTTTATTATTGGATAAGGACCTATAATATTTCTATAACATTTTTGTAGCTAATTATATCAGATAGCAAGAAGGATAGTACAGAGCAGAAAGTGCCAAGTTTTAGGACTTTATGAAACATGCAATGAAAAATTAAACACCACAAAAAAATTGTAAAAAGATACTTAAAATTACAGCTTTGATATAGGTAGTGGTGAACATTACTTCTCATCATTCCAACCATAAATTCACCAATGAGGTGGGCTTACATATAGGTTTATAACTGAATTTATTAAGAAATGGATATGATTGTGTAACGGTCTTATGCTTGGAAACAGCCTCTGCTGTTTAAATATCTAATATATAATATCAATTATAAAATACAATTTTTTTGTGGTGTTTACTTTAATTTTTCCTATGAGACCATGCCCCTTTTTACTGAGGCCATGTCCTTTTCAGTAAAAAAAAGTAGAAAAACTACCTAAAAATGATCTAAAACCCCTAATAAATGTAGAGCTTGTCATTTAGATTTGTGGCATAGACATAGGCACATCTCCCCTTTTGTGCACTAGTCAGGATATTCCCCCAGCCAGTGCATTTTGCTTCATATAAACTAAGATTATATACTGAATTATCAGTGAAATACTTTGGATATTCTGAATACTTTGGAAATACTGAACTATTCACTGCTGAGAGTTTTTGGTTATGCTTTGAAGAGAACCAACAACTACGATAGATAATTTAACAACAAGTCAATTTACAATGTGACCAAAATTCACTTACAAATTAAATACATTCAAGCAACTTGACTGCCTTCACATTTTTTGTCATTTTCTTTTACTTTCTATTAGATAACGTTTCATCCAGTGGAGAACCAATTATGTTGCCTGCCAGACACAGAGCAGTTCTTCTTCCAGAAATCTGGATGTGGAAAGATACTAACATGAGGTACATTCAAAATAATTATTCAAGCAAATATACTGTTTTCAAGTTATAAAACACATTGGTAAAATCTGGAATTGATAAAGATGTGGACTGATACTTGCTGGAACATTTCAACATTTTGTATGTTACTGAAACCTCAATATTTCAGCACTATTTATGTCTCAATAATATTTTTAATTATATATATAATATATATATATATATATATATATATATAATATCAGTGGGATTGTCCCACAGCATGCCCCCCAATTTGTGTCATTGAAGCCAGTGCAGCTGCGCCAAAAATGGATTAGCCAAAATCGCAGCGCAAACATTTCCTAAATACCTGTGCAAGCCATGTAATCCCCGAAAATGGCATACAGTCCGACGAAAGTGAGCAGTGTGACCCTTAGTAAATGAGCCCATAATCTTTATCTGAACAGAAATAATTTTTATAGAGTAAAACTCTTGGTCAGCAAGGTGCCACTCTGCTCCCAATTTCCATCCACTATTCATAAAATGTGTAGCATAAAATGCTAATGGTTGCAAAATATATAATTATTTTGGACTTTTTAATGCCAGTTCCAGAATTAGGAGGGCATTACAAATGTTCCTCATTTTGTTGCTAAGAGTAATAATATAGAGACATATAAACGTATTTAATATAAATGTACGTTTTTACACATTCGTAATATCTTTTAAGACAAATGGCGTATGAAGAGCATCTGTAACAAATGAAGAACATAGGGCAATAACAAAGAGAGACCCCAGATCATGTCTGGCTTACCTTCCTTATACATGGTATATACAACAGATTTCTGTACTTCATATGTACCGTACTAGAATATTAGCAAACAAACACAAGCATGTACAAGTGCTGAGTCCCTTTATTCAGTATGACCCAGAACTAGAAAGGAGCTCTATTTTTTTCATCTCTTATAAACAATAATGAATAAACAAGACTAGAAATATGAGGCTATTACTGTTGTCTTTTTACCAGATGATGTTAAAATGCATAGAGTAATAACTGTATTATTCTGAAATTTCATTCATAGCTCAAGTTTAACAAAAACTATTGACGTAGTGGTACCAGATAGTAGCACTTCTTTGGTGGCCACAGCTTTCGTTATTTCTGAAGGACTTGGACTTGGAATAGCTGAGGAAGCTGTAGAGGTAATATTTACTTTGCATCTTTTGTTTTAGTAAATAATGAATGATGATAAGCATAAATTAATATTATTTTATAACTGTGAGAATACACCAAGTAATAAGATAGAATATCATGCACATTTGTTTTGAATAAGATTTTACATTCATTTTTAAATTCTTTTTTTCTAGATATCAGTTTCCAAACCTTTTCTTATGACATTAAACATGCCAAATTCCGTTGTGAGAGGCGAAGAGTTTATTTTGGAAGTTATCCTGTCCAGTTCTTTATCTGAGAACCTGCAGGTATTTTTTTGTTATCAATATCATATAGTCAACAGTCACTTTGAAACATTGTACAGTTTAGGGCAGTAGTGGTGAACCTATGGCACAAAGTGGCACTCAGAGCCCTTTCTGTGGGCATCCGGGCCATCGCCCCAGCACACCACACAGGACTTGAAGAATCTTCCTGCAGTTCCAAGCAACTTAAAAGATGCTGCTTTCAGTAATATTTTGATACTTACTTCGCTACTTGGGACTGTAGGAAGAGGGAGAATGAATAGACAGGGCCGTATTCTCTTTGGAGGACTGCCTGCTGGCCCCTACAGGTCTACAGACACTGGACACTGGGAAAGCTAAAATGATGCAAATTTTCCATCTTTCTACTGTGTTGCTGTCCTCAGGAGGCCAATACGATTGTTGAAGAACAGGGTGCAGTAACTTACTCCTTTAATTTGTTGTTGGCACCTCGTGATAAATAAGGGGGTTTTGGGCGTCTTTTTGGACACTCGGCCGCTAAAAGGTGCGCCATCACTGGTTTAGGGGGTCATTTATCTTATCTCTGGTTGTTTTGCCTTTTCCTTCTGATACTTTGGTAATTTATCAATCTCACTTTTTCCTTGTGTTAAATGTTTTTTTTTAGATCTCTTTTTGAGACATTTGTTATAAAAATGTTGTACAAATGTCTCAAGTAATTGCTTTCCATTTTCTAAGCTTTCATTAAGCATAGTTTCCTTTTTTGCGCCAAAAAATGTTGCAAATTTTAGACAATTTGAAAATAAAAATGTCATTTGCGACATTTAGCACATCTGGAATACATCTGGATACATGTCTCTTGCTGACAATAAACTAATGTCTAGTGGACTTCAGCGCACATTTTAAAAAGTCCCCAAAAAGGTGCAAAATTGCAATGTGTCAAAAAAAGTCTCAAAAAACACAGAAAAAAGGAAGAAAACTAAAGATAGATGACCCCCTTAGTCTTCCGCTATTGTATGACTTTTGACTAATTAAATCTAAATATAGTCATTTAATGTATGTATTTAATATATGTGAATATAGTACACATACATTGCCAGCGTTGAATTTGGATCCCAAAATCTGATTTTAGTAACGTTGGCTCTTTGATCAAACATTCTTGAACATGTAAAATGATGCCATAATTTATGTAATCATAAACTTACACAATAGGGTATATTTATCAAAAGTTTCAGGATAGTCTTAGGCTACATTCACACGCCTGTATGGGTGGCGTCTATACGGCCGACATATATATGCTGTATATACTTCCCCCATAGACGGCAAGGGGAGCACGGCGCCGCACGGGAGTGGTACGGTCCTGCACATATGCGGCACCATACTGTTCCGTAGCTGGGAGAAAGATAGGATATGTCCAATCTTTCCCCGGAATACGGCGCTGTGGGCCATATATCGCTATAGGGAGGGGCACCTCTTCTCCCGGGTGCTGACGTGTGTCCGCCATGCTACGGTACGGTGGGCACACATTCGTGTGAAAATAGCCGTATGCTGTGCCAGGTTTAGCACTGTGTCTGATGCTAGTAGCCTTACTTTGTACCTCCTCTTAGTTTACTTAGTTCGTATGACAGATTTATGCTTTTTCATTGACAAATCTGTCTACCACTCTCTTAATTTGATGCTACAACCTTTCAAGTGGACATTTTGGAAAAGTGTCTAGTAGATGTGGCTTTGCTCATAAATCTGTCTAATGTGACGTATGCCATTCTTTCTGGGGCAAGATAAGCTTAGAAAGTGTTGTTTATACATTGATACATATGCCCCAATATGTGTTTTTAAATTAAAGGGAACCTGTATTTTTTTAGAAAAATGGGCTGCAGCATTTGCAGTAGGTCAAGAAATGATCCTTTTTTCTTTTGCTGAATAGTCAAATTATAAACTTAAAAACCTTAGATCAGATAATGCTAATTTACTAGTCACAGGAGCTTGGATCAGCTTCATCCAGTCATGTCGTCATCACGCTAAATCATGTGTATTTTCGATTCAAATTCAGACGGGCTTTAGACTGATGATAGTAAGTGACATGTAACTCATGTCTTAGAAGGGAATATTCAGCATGCTGACTGCATGACTAGATGAAGCTGCCCCCTCATAACTAGTCATGGCTATTTTGCATATCCCAGTCTAAGGCTACCTGCACAAAAATGCTTAGTCTGTGGAAATGGACCTGTGTGCTAGTCAGATTTCACTGACTGAGTGCAGTGCAGTGGACTGAACTCCTTGCATCATTGTGATGTATGATGCAAGGATTCTGAGCAGAGTGTTAGAACTGTACAGCACTGTTACAATGTCAGCACTGCTGTTTGGTCAGCAGATAGGGACTCCTTGCCTCATATATCTGCTTATAACTTGACTTAGTGAATGCTTAGTGAAAATCACCATATAAATTGATGCTAATTTGGCCCAGCCTAGGCTGGATAAGTTATGTGAAAAGTTCCCTTTAAGGATTATAGAATAATAAAAGATCATATGGATGTTCCATCCCTTTTTAATGTGACAGAATTATATCTGTGATGGATTATTAATTCCCAAATATGGCTTTTAGTGACTGGCACAAAATCATTCAGAAGCAGAGCGAGAACTTTTCAGTGCATTTATTTTATATTGATTGCAGGTTTTGGTTTCTTTGGAACGTCATGACTCATATGAAATAATTGTACCAAGAAGCATAAATACGGATACTGTGGCAAACCAACATAGTGTAACTGTTTCCAGTCAGGGAGGAGCAAGAATCTTATTCCCTATAAGACCAAAGAAACTGGGCAACATCCCAGTGACTGTGAAAGCATCATCTAATGTGGCTTCCAGTGTTTTAACTAAAACAGTACTGGTGAAGGTAAGTGATGTGTACTATAAATCTTTATAAGCTGTTAAACTAAAAAGAACAACCTAAAAACTAAGCAATTTACGATTTCAAAGGGTTGTACTTATAAAAGGAAGACAATTATAAAAATCAATTGATCCAATAACTGGCCACAGTCATCATCTACCTTCCATGCAAACATAGCTGCTAAGGGCAGTGATTTGCTGTGTGGTCATGGAAACATTGGTTTCAATGACATAATTTCCAATCTATAGGGGATGGAGAGGACTCAGAACTGTACCTGCAGAGATGGAACTGATGGAATTTTTTTGCTGATAGCTGATGTTCACCAAAGAGAAATATTCTTAGTGTGACTTAAGAGTTGAGCTATGTTCCTCATCCTCCCCACTGACACACTGTAAGACAATTGTCTGGAGTAGCTGTCTTTAAATAGAACCTGTCATGCAAAATAACCCCCCTAAATAGATTTTCATAAACTGCCATTAGAGAGCATTGCCTCTATCCCTTCATTGTCCCTCTACATGCCTGTAAACCTAAGCAATGAGGTCCTAAAGCTGTATGCAAATGACCTGTGAAATGTCCAATGGGTCATTCGCATATTCAAGCTGTCCAGCTTATTCATGAGTGGGAGGTACAGCCACACCCCCAGTGCATGACTGACAGTCTGTATAATGATGTGAGGCTGTATAATCATGTGCTTCCTGGTGCTGGTGGCCCCTGCAGCCTGTGTGTGTATAGGAGAGATACAACGGCTCCAGGCAGAACATGTCAGGTGCTTGTGTAGCTGATGTCTGTGTATTGAGAAGGATGCAGCATGTCAGCAGATGCAGCACACACACCAGCAATGCTTTACTATACATTACACACAGACATGAGCAGGGGGAGGAGAGGGGAGGGGTAACAGTGGTGACATCACTGCTCTGACCATGTGACCAGCCTCATTTACATAATACAGAAAAGATGATTTTATAATGATTAATGTATGAAATAACTAGATAAAGGCTGGGATGGGATCCATGTGAGCTGCTCCAACAGGTAGCAGTGACAGGACAAGTGACACAGACCTGATGACAGGTGTCCTTTAAGGATTGTTGAGTCCCACTTTTTGTCTCAGCCCTGCCTTCCAATTCATTCTCCAGCCCAACATGAGATTAACACCTTTGCTCTCTACAAAAATGTAATTATTATAAAATATTGCAGATTGCATATCTCTTTACAAGAATTAATTTCCAGATTCATTATTCCCTTAAATGTCTGTCTACATGGCGCAATAAATGGCACTCAAATAAATGTAAAGAAAGAAAATAAAATTATTGCAGTGATGCTTTACATTACTTTTGACTCTATCGTACTGCACAAAGCATTCACTGTACACTTTTCTCTCCTACAGGCAGAAGGGGTCAAGTACTTTTATTCACAGACTGCTCTATTTGAGCTAAATGGTAACACTAATACATCTAAAACCATATCCAGGAACATTTCATTTACTTTCCCCAAAGATGTGGTGCCTGGTAGTGAAGAAGCATTTATCACAGTTATTGGTGAGAAGCTGTTTTTGTAATACATTTTTACTTCCTCATGATGTTTCATATCTCCATAGTTTAGCTGATTCTGTACTCCATAACTATTGTTATGTTTATAAGAATCCTTGGTTATCTTTCTGCAGATAATTTTCAATGTATCCTGATTTAAAGGATGAAAGTGCAAAAATCTTGTTTCAGTTTATTTATAGTACTGGTCTATTTGGGAAGAGACACCTTATGGGACCCCTCTTCATTTCCTTTAACATACATCTTTATTATAAATAACAAATTAAAGAAGTTTTTAATATAATAAATATTTTAGTCTAATATTTAAAAAATCTGGGCTTATTCTTTATATATGTCACCTATATACGCATTATTTATGTTTGACAGGAGATTTTCTTGCGCCTTCGATAAATGGTCTGGAGTCACTTATTGAGATGCCACATGGATGTGGAGAGCAAAACATGATAAACTTTGCACCAAACATCTATATTTTGCAGTATCTAATAGCAACTAATAAGATAAACAGTGAAATAAGAGAAAAGGCCATACACTTAATGGAACAAGGTAATTTTTTTGCATCATGTATACGTAAAGGCAAAAGCAAAAAACATACTGAAGCACAATATATTAAAACATATGTATGAATTCAGAAATTCAGAAGATATTCATGCTTTCAGTTATTGATTATTCACATGGATAAATGCATTATGGTGGCAAAATATGCCAATGCTGTATAAGTAGTAGTGTCTGCTTAGACTACACAGACTTACATGCACAACATTTATCACAGTACAACTTTCAGCACACAAAGGTAGATTTTGTACAAATATGGCATGCAACATGTATGGCAGTTTGTATTCAGCCAGAATTCTGGTAGAAATAGGAAAATCTTCCCCTTTGTATGAAGGTGTCTGCATTATGCTATAGACATCAATAATGTTAATGTATATTTTATCTTCAGGATACCTAAAGGAGCTTACCTATAGGAGATATGATGGATCTTTTAGTGCATTTGGAAACTCTGATTCCTCTGGAAGTACCTGGTATGCAAAAACTTTAGTTTCTAACACACTAGCTAAACTTAGACACAATTTTGACTTTATTTTGTTTTTATTCTGTATGATGATGTATACTGATGTCTTAAAAATGGGCAACATAAGGAGTATTGCCAAAGAGTACATTTTAAAATTAAGATATTAGATATTATTTATGGCAGATTTCTTATGAGCCATATCTTACCTGCCTTGTTATTAATGGATTGTTGTTATTTCATACCTGTACAGGGTTTGAGATTTTATGGTCTCTTACCAGAATATCAGACAGTACTGCCACAGTAGGAACCCCCAAACCAATCCTGCAAAGTTTCTATGCAGGAGCGGCTACATGCTTCATACCTGTTTTGTGAAATGGGTTACCTTTAAATCTGCCAGATGTATCAGGTAGTAGATGAGAAGACCTGCAACTCTAGAAGTTTACTTTATGTGGTTGGTTACTTTCCTACAAACTTTGCCAAAATCAATTAAAGGAGGAAGTAAATATAAGAAATTAATACCGGTACATATAATACATACTTTTTTTTTCCCGACATTCTTGGCTTTTCCATGCATACTATCTCCCTGATTGTATTTTATTCTGAAATGTCTGATTTCTTTTTTTGCTAGCAAGGCAAAAGGAGTTGTCATATTACAGAGATGTCTATTGAGATGGAAAAATTAGTACCTGGACCAAGCCACAAAAATTAGGTTTCCACCCACTTACTCTAAAACAATATAGGGGAATAAAAATACATAAAATATGTTGTAATGTAGTTTTTAATTTTAAGCCATATTCATTTCTCCCTTAGGTTGTCAGCCTTTGTTTTCAGATGCTTTCTCCAAGCTCGCACATTTATATATATAAATCCAGATGTCTTACATGAAACGGTAGAATGGTTGGTACAGTATCAAGACCTAAACACTGGTATATTCTCTGAGCCGGGACGTGTTATCCATACTGAGCTCCAGGGAGGGCAAAATGGTTCCATAACCCTCACTGCTTATATACTGGCTTCTCTTTTAGAAGATGATTACTACAGAGTAAGTATCGTGATCATGTATAGTAAGATTTTTATTATTTTTTTAACTTTTTTTCAAGCTTTTTTATTTTTACTATTTTTCAGACCCTCTACGGTAGCCCTAGGTGTTCTTATCATTCCTACCATATACTGCATTACTACTGTAGTGCAGTATATGGCATTTATTTATTACAATGAGCAACTGGTTTATCCCGTGAGCCATCTTCATACAGCCTCTGCATCATACATGTATGGTGCAAAGCATGAAGGAATTAATGAACTTAAAGTGCTTCTGTAAAGTTTATGAAGTCTTTTTTACTATGACTGCAATAGCTGAAAACTAACTTTTTTACCAATATTCATTGCCTTATTGTTAATCCTCTGCTATCATCCAATCTCAGCCCTCTCCCACAAGCTTAGCATTTTGGTTTCTAAGAAGTATCCATAGAGTAAAATAGGAGGGAATAGGAGATGCAGTCTGTGTACTGAGGGCGAGGGGGCTATGCACTGAGATAATGGTAATTACAGGAAGCAGCTCCATCATTTCTGCTCTGTCTACACTCTGCTTTATGATCCCATACACAGTGTACCTCCTCCCCATGCAGCCACTCAGTTTAATAAAGAATATATTATGCTTTTCCTACATATCACCAAATTCTCTATAGGTTTTGAAGAGGCTTTAGTTGCGTTTGTGAAGAGAAGTGGGCTCAATCAGCCCAGCAATCAGATACATAGGATGAAGGCTATTTACTTCTGTGTGCCATGTCCCCTCCATTGTATAAACTCCCAATCCCCCACTGCTCTGGTATGAGGGGAGAGTGATAGAATCTGCTGACTGGCTTACGCATCAATCATAGCAGCTAGTATGTTTAGTAGCGATAAGGCTGTATTAGATTGTCTATCTGTGTAACAGTGCATGGGTGTAACAATCTGTGTGCTAGAACTTCTAATGCGAGAGAGAAGAACTCAGCATTTTTGGAGGTGAGGAAAGCTGCTTTGGTTGGGCTCAGTGCCCTTAACTGATGTCACAACCAGGAAGTACCCACCCAATTCAGGATAAGCTAAAGATGATATAGGTATAATTAGAATTGTTGTCAAAGGCCCTTGTTAATGGTCGGGATGTGTCAGAATCTGTGTCAGATTCTGTTGCCCCCACACATCTCTCAGCTTCACTTTATCACCGAGGATACTCCCATTATTTCAGAACCAGGACTCCCGTTATAGACATCATATGAATAGTCATTTGAAGCAATGGAAACGAGAGCCCTGCTCTCGAGAGCTTACAATGAATAGAGCAGAACATTATTATATATGGTTTGTTAATGCAGTGTATCGAAAGATGTTGTGTCAAGTGGACTGTATATTTTTGGTTATTCCTTAATTTGTATGACAATGCTGACACTTTTTAATTCCAGAACTTGTATGCACCTAGAGTTGAAAAAGCCTTGCAATATCTTGAAAAGAAGTTTGATGAAGGAATTGCCAGTAATTATGCTTTATCCTTAGTGGCATATGCCCTGTCATTGGCCAATAGCTCTAAAGCTCATGATGCTCTGACTCTCCTCAATTCCAGAGGAAGCACAACAGGTTAGTATTTTTATGTTTAAATTAAAGAAAAACTTCAAAATTAATTGAATAGATTAAAATATATACATTTAGAACAGATAACTCTGATTTGGGTGTATTTCTAAATATGATAACATTTTATTTCATCAGAAGGGAAAACATTTTGGTGTTCACAATCCGAGACGTCAAACTATTATTGGCAGCCAAGAACAACAGACATTGAAACAGCAGCATATGCCCTGCTTTCCCATTTCCAACAGGGCAGAGTTCTGGATGGTATTCCTGTTATGAAATGGCTGAGCCAGCAAAGGAATCATCTTGGAGGATATTTATCCACCCAGGTAATATTTGTCCACACTCATTATGAATTACATATTATATTGGAACATACCAACATATTATATAGAGGCGTGGCTGTTTGAACCTAAATTTCTGGATCCTTTCACAGGAGCCAGTCAACCACCACAACAAAATATTAGAGAGGGATAACACCAATATTTCAAATAATGGTTAAAAATATTTAATTTTCTTAATAAAAAATATAAAAGATTTAGAAGACCTAATATAGGGCACAGCCTGTCAAATGGCACAACATGAATAAGCATTGCAGGCATAGGCATTGCATGTAGAATAATGGGAACAGAATAATGTCTAATGTACAGTATAAGGGTGTATTCACGCAAACGTATATCCCTGCCTGGCACACGTCAAGCATGCTGGAGAGGGATTAGCGCTCCCCTCTCCATAGAAAATAATGCTGCATGGCCATTCTTACGGCCGAAGATAGAGTATGCTCTTAAATGTCAGTAGTAGTGATGAGAAGGGGTGAGAGTGGAGAAGTGCCTTCTCAAAGGTATTTTCTTCTTCAAAGGGAGTTTAGAAGACCAATGCTTAAAGGAAATCTACCATCAGGATCTTGGATTATAAACCAAGTACACTTACATGTTGGTCAATGACCCCATTATCAGGATCCGCTCTTTATTTAACTTCTTATGCCCTTAGTGTTTAAGAAAATATGCTTTAAAAACAAAACAAATGAGCCTCAGGGGCTCCAGACTTCATTAACTGCTATGGATTGTGGAGCCCCTGAGGATCATTTGCATCATTTTTAATGCCTTTTTCGTAAAAACAAAGGCATTAAAAGCTAAAAGAAATGTGGATTCTAACAGAGCGGGCACAGACCAGCATGTAAGTGTACTTGGTTTATAATCCTGATGGTAAATTTTCTTTAAATATTGTCAGGGAATTCTTAGTATTTAAGGTACCCACCTTTCAGAACTCATATAATAAACAGAAGGGATGGCAGGTACAACGTTGCATCTACATCTATTAAACCACCAGTCTATGGTTTACATATTACTGTATAACAAATGTTTCCTGTAGTGGTGCTATTAAATTACACTAATTGCCAAATTGTAGTAAATACACCCTGTACTCAGCTTAATATATGGATGGGAGGCCCTTCCAGCAAAAAAAGCACAACCCCTTTAATGAATATATATTCAGCATCCGGTTAGCGTTGGTTTGAATATGCTCATCTCTACTTTTTCATGTACCCGTTGTGAGAGGTGTTAGCAGATGTTTGCTGGCTTTCAGCACTGCTTCATGGAGGTTATATTCATAAATATGATTATAATGTGCTTCTGTATTGCATAGTTGCTGCTTTGAACAATGGATCTTTTATGTTATATATATATCTATATATATATATATATATATATATATATATATATATATTAATGACTGTATACGTATTTAATAATTAACATAATGTGTGTTTTATTGTTTTATCAGGATACAATAATGGCTCTTCAAGCCCTGTCCAAATTTTTACTCTTGGCTCCATCATATGAAACATCTCTTACTTTGGCTGTTACTGGTGAAGATTCACATGAAGCGAGAACTTTTCATATTAACAGTGAAAACCATTTAGTCTTACAGAGTCAACAGGTAAATATACTTTTCAAACAGATTTGATCATCTACTTATCAACCTCCATAGTTCAGTGAGTGGGAGGCTGATGTGACTGGTACATGCTACATAGACATAGGATTTAACCTAGTGGCTTTGGCTAAATGAGTTTGCGAGGCTTTCTGTTGTCCCAATCTTTCAGGAACTCAAGAGGTCTCCCCTTTTTTTGAGCTCCCATGACATTCTAGGAGAGTTGGCAAATAGGTTTGGATCATATTCAATTAGGGTATACATATAGCCTGCCCAGCATATTTAGCAGAACAGAAGCCAAGGGAAGGTGCACAAGTCTCCAAAGCATCTCACAGAAGCATCTCATTCTATTTTCTCCAATTCTTGAGTTAGAAAATATCATTTTACATAATAAATATAATGAAAAGAATTACATGATGTATGATACTATTGTTTTATTAGATGCAGGTTTCCAAGCCCTTACTAGTCAATGCTATTGCAGCTGGAAGAGGATTGGCTATTCTTCAGGTAAAGACCAAGAACTTTCTGTTTTCAGAAGTTTTCAGAGTAAAAACGAATCATTTCTAAAATGTCACAATGAGAACATTTTGTAAAGTGGAGCTGGTCCAATTTAGAAATCTGACTCACACATTTTGTAGGGGTCTATTGCCAAGTATTCAGAATGCTCCTGCCTTAAAAAAACAACCACACACTAGCAGTTTTTTAAATGCATAATAGAAAATAAAAGCAGTGACCATAGTGTTTCTAAATACCATTCCACACATGTTTAATGTTTATTTCTATTAGTTTTACACATTTTTCATCTGCCTTAAAGTTTACACTGTTCTGTACTCTATACTGTTTTATGTGGTGGCTCAATAACTGACAATAATAGTGAAGGCACACTGGTGGTCACTCGGTATTGGCATAATGGGTGTAGAGATAACAGCCTGCAGCTTGACCCTAGGGGACACAAAGGTCTCTTTGCCAATATAGAGACTCTAGTATTGAAATTGGTTTTGGTACAGGAGATTCTGCTTATGTAGCATTAGACCTGCAGGTTAGAAAGTTGCAAATGTTACATGATGCAAATGTTATAGTGGCCCACACATGTGTCCTAGCATTATACAGGTAGCCACCGCACATTCCCAGCAGTACACAGTATGTAGCCCCAGGCTTTCAGCACATGCCCAGCAGTATACAGGTAGCCCCCAAACATGGCCTAGCAGTATACAGGTGCCCCCACACATGCCCCAGCAGTATACAGGTAGGCCACACACGTGCCCCAGCAGTTTACAGGTAGCCCCCACATGTGCCCGAGCAGTATACAGGTAGCCCCCAACATGCTCAGCAGTATATAGTAGCCCGCACACGTGCCCCAGCAGTATATAGTGGCCACCACAGGTACTCCAGCACTATATAGTGCCCCCTATGTCACCAGCAGTATATTGTAGCCCCCACACATGCCCCAGCAGTATAAAGTTGCCCCCACATGTGCCCAAGCAATATATAATGCCCCCAGAAGTATAGATGCAGCACAACAAAATGAAAATTAAAAAAAAAATCAATACTCACCTGCCTGTGCCCCCTTCAGCTGGCTTCCCCCCCCCTACCCCCCCCCCCACACACACACACACACACTGAACAGAGATCAAAGAATCCCTAACAGATGTAAAACAAAGGAGAGTATAACTTACAAATAGTATAACATTTCTGGAGCTTTTCATATATACACCAGACACTGAGTATATAGTTTTTCAAGTGGGCACAAAGTCCAGTTATAGTAGTTATAGTATTTTATATCCAATGAGAGGCAAAGAGTTTCCTGGTCTGATGTTGCACATTTTTAAAGCCCAAAAAGATCCAATAACAAATACGATCAATGGATTGAGTAGAGTAGAATTGAACCGATAGATTCATTGGCTGTTCTGCACATATACACAACTTGACTTACAGTATAATATAATTACAATGCTAATTATTAGTAATATTTTATATATTTATATTTTATAGCTTAATTTAATGTACAATCGTAAGTCCTCATCAAGGCGCAGACAGAACACTCTGCCTGAAGCTTTCCGCTTAGATGTGACAGTAAAGGAAGAGGAAAATTGCATTGATAGATTCTCTGTGAATATATGTATGCGGTAAGTAAGATGACAGCTCAACTCCCATGTCTATAAGTTTATGATTTATTCCTTTATTGATGAATATGCTTATTTCATAATACCATTGTGCATTTGTTACCAGATTCCAGGGTAAAGGAAACGAGAGCGGCATGGCATTGTTAGATGTTGGGTACCTCAGTGGGTTCACTATGATGCCTGAAGGAATTATCAGCATTCAATATCTAAAACTGGTTGAGCCAAAGGAAGGAAAAGTGTATCTTTACTTTGATTCGGTGAGTTGAACAATATTATGTTACAATGTCTATTTGTGCTAGAAATTGTATGATTACAGAGCTGTGGTTAACATAGCATGTGGGCAGGCTAAAATACAGTATGTGCCTACTACGTGTACCAGTGAAATATAATGTACACCACTTTTTCCATTATAATGGAATGGAATGTAATTTTGTGCTTTTTGCACCATGCAAACACAACCTCCTATTTACTTTTTTTTAAATAGGTGACCAAAGAGGAACTTTGCTTCTCTATTCCAATGGTTCGTTATGCAAAGGTGGCACATACTCAAAATGCTGTTGTCAGGATTTCTGATTACTACAATCCAGGTTAGTACCACAGATGCCTTAGACCAAATAAAAGGGTAAAATACAGTGTAGAACTGTAAATATATAAAGATATACAATATAAATGTATTTGTAGTTGAGGTTTGAACGTGTATTTACCAGGGTTCTCCATCATTAGCCAGTGTGACGAGACCTGTAAGTAGTGCTCTATATCTAGAAGAACATGCAATGATTATGACACACAGATATAAACTAGACAAACTACCATCAACATCATGCATGATAAACCAGGGAGGTAGGCTTATCTTATATTTGTTATCCAAAGCCTCCTTCCTTCTAAAATAAACTTTTACAATTATACTAATGCCTAAGGGGCTCTAGGTTCTGCTCATTTTAACAATGAGTGAAAAGACATCCCTTAGGGGCTCTGGAAAAGTCAACAGAGCCCCTCGGGTTAATTAGCATAATTTTAAAAGATGATTTTTAAAGGAAAGAGGTTATGGATAACAAATATAAGAATATTATCACAGTCACAATGCCTGGATTTATGTGTAAGTGCCCCTAGGATGTACATGCCCCCCATCCCCACAGACTTACTTTTGAGAGCTACATTTGGGACAGTTGCACACCACAAAAAGTCAAAAATGAGACTAAAAACTAAACTCATCACATGTATCACAAAGGGAAAAAATTTGAGATACACTGCAATTATTAAGTAGGCCAACTTCAAGAAAAAATTATGGTACAAATTATAACAAATCTTTATCTGCAAAACTGTAGATCAATGTGTACTGTTTCGGCTGCTCTATAATAAACTATCCCTCAATTACACTGCATATTCTATGTGACAAGTCCTCTTTAGGCTTGTTGTAGGTGGAGATAATAGTCATTTTTATATCCTCATTGATCCACATACTAAAGGTTCTGTGAAGGAGAATTATATGGATCTTGCAATTGCTAGTTTATATTAATAAAATGTGAAACTTGCATAAAATGCATACTCTTCTGAATATAAGGCAGGATCCATTTAAGTAGAGGAAATGTTTTGCAGATGTGATGTAGAGATTCAGATCTATAATACATTATGACACATGTGTGGGCCAGTTCACATCTCAGTGATTGCATCAGTTTATTTGCAGTTCATTATTGTGAACTAAACCAGGAGTGATGAAATGACTTAGGTGTGAGCGGTAACATTAATTGTTCTCACCTCCTCCAGGCCCAATGGCCCAACACCATTCACAAGTATTCAATATCATTACCAATATCATTATCTGACAGTAAAGAGCCTTTATTTGTATAGTCTAAACACCCAATACACTAGTTAGGCGGAATGGTCATGGGCAGTAGAGATCTGAAAATAATGACATTGCTTGTGAATGGTGGGGGTTACAAATTGAAAATTCCAACTATGATGGAATAAATGGAGGATGGAAAAAGTTGGAGCCATTGGAAGTACTATAGAAAGTTTTCTTTATATTATTCTTGCAATAGTTTACTGTTTTCCTTCTTTCTTACAGATATGTCCACTATCCGAACATATAATTCTATGACCATGCAACGAATATCTACTTGTGAATACTGCGGCTTCCACTGCAATGAGTGTATATCAAACATTGTAGCGTCAACCCAGAGCAGCAAGTCTAATGTACCAACATCCAGTCTCTTTTGGTTCTGCATAATTGTTATTTGCTACTTTGTGTAAATGATTGTTTTAATGTCTGGTAAATTTGTTGTAAAGTATCACATTTCACTGTTCAGGTCATCTTTTGTTAGCAGGGTCAATTTAGGATATAATTGTTTTGTATATTTGTATATATATATATTGTACAGTGTGTTATAAATAGGTTTTTTTTAACGTTTTGCATATTTTTACTAGTAGGCTTTTGGATTTTCACTCTGTAAATAAACATAACTTCACAAACATATGTATTCTTCTAATCTATTTGCATAATCTGAATTACATGTTAATATTCTGTATGGAAATGTGTATGTCTTATCTGAGGTAGTGACACCTTCCACCTAATAATTGGTAGTCCCCCTTGCCTTTCCATACACTGAACTAAACAGGGTCCACCCTACAGAAGTATGATACAAGGGACACATACACAGGTATATAAACACCGAGGGTGGAACCCAGCCTCCGGGATGTGCAATGTGATTTCTCTTTTTTAATGGATATGAAATAAAAGAAGAAGTTTTAGCAATGAGTGCTCTAGAGTCATACTCTACTTTTTTCTTGGATACTCTCTAAACAGACACATTATGATCGATCTAGTTCTATAGCGTGACAATGTAGTTAGATTACGAAGGTACAGGTTTATATGCACTTTCATCTGTCTTCTGAACATTGTACTGGTATCTATCATAGTATATAAGGCTGGAAGGAGACGCAAGTCCATCAAGTCCAACCATTAAGAATTAAATAAATGTTTTATCCCCATAACCCGTGATATTTTTTCTCTCCAGAAAGTCATCCAGGCCTCTCTTGAACATGTACATAGAGTCCGCCATTACAACCTCCTGCGGCAGAGCGTTCCATAGTCTCACTGCTCTTACAGTAAAGAACCTTTGTCTATGTTGATGGTAAAATCGCCTCTCCTCTAGCCGTAGAGGATGCCCCCTTGTCCTGGTCACAGGCCTAGGTATAAAGAGATCTTTGGAGAGATCCTTGTACTGTCCGTTCAGGTATTTGTACATTGTAATGAGGTCTCCCCTCAGTCGTCTTTTTTCTAAACTGAATAATCCCAAATTTTTTAATCTGTCAGTGTATTCTAGTTCCCCCATTCCCCTAATAATCCTGGCTGCTCTCCTCTGCACCCGTTCCAGCTCTACTATATCCTTTTTATACACTGGTGCCCAAAACTGTACACAATATTCCATGTGTGGTCTGACCAGGGATTTGTATAAGGGCAAAACTATGTCTTTATCATGAGAATCTATTCCTCTCTTGATACATCCCATTATTTTATTTGCTTTAGCAGCAGCCGCCTGGCTCTGGTCACTAAAATTAAGTTTACCATCCACCAATACCCCCAAGTCCTTTTCAGCTTCAGTTTTACTAAGTAATTGACCATTTAGAACATAATTATACTTTTTGTTACCATGGCCCAAGTGCATAACTTTACATTTATCTACATTAAACCTCATCAACCATTTCTCTGCCCACTCCTCAAGCTTCCACAGATCCCTCTGTAATGCTAAACTATCAACCTCAGTATTTATTACTTTACACAGCTTAGTATCATCTGCAAATATTGAAACTTGACTGTGTAAACCCACTACAAGGTCATTAATAAAAATATTAAAAAGAAGTGGCCCCAATACTGACCCCTGTGGCACTCCACTGGTAACATCAACCCAATCTGAGAATGTGCCATTAATGACCACCCTCTGTTTTCTATCACTAAGCCAATTACTTACCCAAATACACAGATTTTCTCCTACTCCCAGCAGTCTCATTTTATATACCAACCTTTTATGTGGCACGGTGTCAAATGCCTTTGAAAAGTCCAGATATACAACATCCACAGCGTCCCCCAGATCCAGTCTGGAACTTACCTCCTCGTAGAAACCAATCAGATTAGTCTGACAGGACCGATCTCTCATAAACCCATGCTGACACTGGGTTATAAGGTTGTGCACAGTGAGATACTCCAGGATAGCATCTCTAATAAACCCCTCAAATATTTTCCCCACCACAGCAGTTAGACTCACGGGTCTGTAGTTTCCAGGATCGCTATTTGATCCTTTTTTGTATATTGGTACCACATTTGCTATGCGCCATTCCTGTGGAACATAACCAGTCCTCAGTGAATCTTCAAACTATCACCGTACATAATTCATGCAGAACCCGGGGGTGTATGCCATCTGGCCCAGGTGATTTATCTATCTTAGTGGTTGCAAGGCGGCGCCGTACCTCTTCCTGGGTTAAACTGTTGACATTATAAAAAGAATTAACATTATTCCTCATTGTGTCTTCCACCAGGGGATTTTCCTGGGTAAAGACAGTTGAGAAGGCGACATTCAGTAGATTGGCCCTTTCCTCATCTCCTTCCACCATGACCCCCATGTTATTTCTCAGGGGAGCCACACTCTCTGTTTTTAGTTTCTTATCATTTATATACTTGAAAAATAATTTGGGATTATTTTTGCTCTCCCTGGCAATATTTCTCTCAGTCTCTAGTTTTGCGGCCTTTATCTGCTTTTTACAGGATTTATTTTTCTCTCTATAATCCTGTAATGCCTCATCGCTACCTTCACGTTTTAGCACCTTAAACGCTTTATCTTTCTCGCTTATTGCTTTCCTTACAAGACTAGTTAGCCACATTGGCTTTTTCTTGTTCCTCTTATGCTTTTTCCCATAAGGTATGTGTTTCTCACAGGACTTTTTCAGAATATATGAGAAAAAGTCCCATTTTGGGGGGGGGGGGGGGGGCTTTTGTCTTTGAGAACATTATCCCAGTCTATGCCTTTAAGGTCTTCCCTTAGTTGCTGAAAATTTGCCCTCCTGAAGTTTAGAGTGTTGGTTGCCCCTTCACTAACGCTCTTAGTAAAGCGTAATACAAAATCAATGATATTATGATCACTATTCCCCAGGTTCCCCCCAACCTGTAGTTTTGATACCCTATCAGGTCTGTTGGTTAGGATAAGGTCCAGCAGTGCCCCCCCTCTTGTTGGCTCCAGGACTAGTTGCGACAGGTAATTGTCTTTTGTTGTTGACAAGAACCTGCTGCCTTTGAAGGACCTGCAGGTTTCTGCCCCCCAGTCAATATCTGGGTAATTGAAGTCTCCCATGATAAGTACTTCATCTTGCTTTGAAGCCGCATCCATTTCACTTATCAGCATTTCCTCTGCTGCCTCCATTATATTTGGAGCCTTATAACAAACCCCTAGTAATATTTTATTATTCTTTTTCCCTCTCCTTATCTCCACCCATAGGGACTCCACATTTGCTTTACTGATGTCATCTCGCAGGACGGGCTTGAGGCAAGAATTCACATATAAACAAACCCCTCCACCTTTTTTATTTATACGATCCTTTCTAAAAAGACTATAACCATCTATAGTAACAGCCCAGTCATAGCTACTGTCCAGCCATGTCTCGCTGATACCCACTATATCATATTTCCGCTCCAACATCAAGAGTTCCAGTTCCTCCATTTTGTTTGTGAGGCTTCTGGCATTTGTGTACACACACTTTATATGGTTTTCCCTGTCCGTATTCCTATTGTCCTTATTCCCCAATCTCATTCCAGCCCCCCTTCCTCCCCCAGGAACTATGACTCTTCCCAGCTCTCTATGTACACTGTCTATTTGCCCTGCACAAGTGTAGTTGTCCTCCCCCCAGGTCTCTAGTTTAAACACTCCTCCAACCTTCTAGCCATTTTTTCCCCTAAAACAGCGGCCCCCTCCCCATTGAGGTGCAGCCCATCCCTACTGTAGAGCCTGTAGCCGACAGAAAAGTCAGTCCAGTTCTCCATGAACCCAAAACCCTCCTTCCTACACCAACTTTTGAGCCACTTATTTACCTCCTTGATCTCCCGCTGCCTTTCTGGTGTGGCACGTGGTACAGGCAGTATTTCGGAGAAAATTACCTTTGAGGTCCTTGCCCTGAGCTTATGGCCTAAATCTCTGAAATCATTTTTAAGGACCTTCCATCTACCTGTTACTTTGTCATTAGTGCCAATGTGGACCATGACCGCTGGTTCCTCACCAGCCCCTCCCAGTAATCCGTCAACCCGATCCGCAACATGCCGAACCCGAGCACCCGGCAAACAACACACTGTTCGGTAAGCACGGTCTTTGTGACAGATTGCCCTGTGTGTTCCCCTAATAATCGAATCTCCCACTACCAGCACCTGTCTGACCTTGCCTGTGCTCCCATTACCCTTCTTACCGGAGCAGACATTCCCCTGGTTGCTAGCGGCCACGTCTTTCTGCAGCATTGCTACCCCAGAGCTGATACCCCCCTCATCCGCCAGCCTGGCAAACTTATTGGGGTGTACCAGATCAGGACTAGACTCCCTACAACTCTTCCCTCTACCGCGCCTTCTACATGTTACCCAACTAGCTGGCTCCTCACTCTACACTCTACTTCCCTCCCCACACCCATCTTCCTCAGAGAGTTTGTGCTCCAGGAGCAGCAAACTTCGTTCCATATTATCAATTGCCCGCAGCCTTGAAACTTGCTCATTTAGATCCAGAATCTGGGCTTCCAGGTGAGCAATTTTCACACACCCCACACAGCAGTATTCCCCCTCGAACGGCTGTTCAAGGAAAGCATACATGGCACAGGATGTACACCGTGTAGCAATGCCACTTATGGAGTCCATTATTCTAATGGGAATTACAATAGAAATATGCACAGAAAGAAGAATTTACAGTCGAAGTAACACAAAACACAGCAGTTACCTGCTAAAGTCCCTCAAACTTAAGTCCCTTAAACGTAAGTCACACTTAAGACCCTGCACACACTTCAGATCAATGCACACTCGCCGCCAAGCTCATACACTCGCTTTCCTGATGCTTTTTTAAAGGTTATCTGCCACAAAACTCTGCAGAGCTCACTGCAACAAGATCTGGCTGCAAACCACCAAACAAACTGACCACAGAAGTATATAAAGGCTGCTAATTAGATAGCCACGCCCCACTATTAATTAGGCAGCACCTGTAACTATACTGTCTAGATAAGCAAGGTGAATGCCTCCCTATACCCCCCACACAATATACAGATTATGCAAGTAAAATACCTTCAGCTCTACTTGGTTGCAATAAAAATCACACAATGAATATCAGGAAATGAAAATGTATATGCACTTATCTATTTGTTGCTGGATCCAAAAACATAGAAAGAGAGATGAGACAGATCAGAGAAGATGAGATGCATGAGATGCCTATTACACAGTGTCATGACAGGCAGAGGCTGACAGACTTTTACACTGTTACACTTTGAGCTCTGCTACATCTCAAAGATATGTGTCTGCCTCCCACTTCCCCCAGATAACTTATCTGCCTGGAGTTTGTATCTTGCAGCTTCTCTTTCTTCACCATTGCTGGCAGGAAGTGAATCAGTAGGGTAATTAAATACCTGGTTCAGTTGTACCAGAATGGTATTCTCAAGACCTTTGCATTCCTTAGTAAAGAGTTTAATCTAGCTCCTACTGCCTTCGAAAGATACTTGCAATTGCACCATGCAATGGGGGTCCAGTTTGGAAGGAGCTAAAGATTGAGCATAGTCCCATGGAGGCCATTGCCAGAACCAAAGGTGATCCTATCAGGATTATTGGATGGACATTTATTCCTAAATCAACAAGCTTTTGGGTCTTCCAGGTGTCTGCTCCCCTCGGGTGTGTCTTATGGGCCTGGTGGGGGACATTCTTCAGGCTAAATTTGAGAGGGCTTTATTTAGATTGCAAATGTTCTATGGCAGGAAGGTTATTTTGCTGAATTGGTTGCCTCCTAAGCTTCCCACGTTGGGCAAATGGATCTCGCTGATTAACGTGGAGCTTCCGATGTATAAACTCACTTATACAGCTAGAGGCACTCCGGATCATTACTCTTCGATCTGCGATGTGTGGGTAACAGCCCAGCCCAGAGGAGGAGGGCTAGCTCTGTAGGTGTGAGGTGTGAATGGATGAGTGATTCTGTGTTCTCCGCTTTGGGGAAGGAGTGCCTCCTGTGGGGCAACTATTTCTCTGTTGTTGCATCACTGGCTGATGCAATTATCCTATGTTGAGATTTTCATGCTGATAACCCAATTTTTATGATTGTACCTTGTACTTTCCTGAGGCGGATGTTTGAATCAGTGAGTGTATGTGAGCTCCGTGCTTTACTGCAGGGGGGTGGGGCAACAGGCTCAGAGCAGAGATCTCAGCAGCACCGCATCACACAGAAATCCAAGATGGCGGACAGAAGTTACAGGGTCATGTCTAGTGGCAATTGAAATTGTGTACAGCAGGACTCATAGAGACAGGTTGGATTTATTTTTGTTAATAACAGTGAATTGGAAAATGAGGCTTATTTACTAAGGGTCCCACAGCCGCATTATCGTCAGGTTTCCGGACTTTTTCGGGAATTGCGCTGGGGATTGTGTCACACGCATTTGTTTTGTACCGCAATTGCGCCGGCTTTCACGCGACACAAATCGGGGGCGGGCCGTCGGACGATCCGACGGATTCGGACAACAGACGGAATTTAACAATTCAATTTGTGTTGCAAGACAAGCCCTTACATGCACCAGGAAGAAGAAGGTGAACTCCAGCGGACCCGATCGGGGAAGCAACACATGCAGGAAATTGGGCACACGATCTTCATGAATCGCGGCAGATGGGCATTCCGGCGGACATTCCAGATCGGGGATCGCGCAGGCAACAGGTAAGTAAATGTGTTCCATTGTGTTATTTTACTATCCTAAGTACATATAGAAAAATTGTCTCCATGGGAATACCCCTTTAAGGACAACCATGGATTGGCCCTAACTGAAAACCAATTGAACATATGTGGAAAGAACTGAAAATGACAGTGTAACATCCATGCCAGTGTCTTCCACCATCTGCAGAATGGGACTTAGGATGTGTTGAATTTATCTTTGTGTTTTTGCTTGATAGTGTGAACTGTACTTTATGCTGCTGGCTGTGTTTAGACTACTTGCACCATACCCAGTCTCATTGTAGCTCTGCTCTGGTCCTGTAATAGTTAACCTGCTGTGATTGACAGAGCTCTAATGCAGTGCAGACAACTGAACCTGAGGCTTTCTGACATACATATATAAATACATACATACATACATACATATAAATAGGCAGGACCGGTAAATAGGCAGGGACTGTTTGGAGGGCTCAGATTTAGGGCTCCCTGTCCTGTCTTTCATCCCCAAGTCCTGAGTCCTTTTAGAGACAATCATCATCCCATGTGAAAGAGCTTGAGAGAATCTGCAGAGAGGGAAAACAAAAAATCCTTGTGGCGTTATCCCAGGGGGCTGGAATGAGATTGGGGAATAAGGACAAAAGGAATACGGACAGGTAAAACCATATAAAGTATATGTACACAAATGCCAGAAGCCTCACAAACAAAATGGAGGAACTGGAACTCTTGATGTTGGAGCGGAAATATGATATAGTGGGTATCAGCGAGACATGGCTGGACAGTAGCTATGACTGGGCTCTTACTATAGATGGTTATAGTCTTTTTAGAAAGGATCGTATAAATAAAAAAGGTGGAGGGGTTTGTTTATATGTGAATTCTTGCCTCAAGCCCGTCCTGCGAGATGACATCAGTAAAGCAAATGTGGAGTCCCTATGGGTGGAGATAAGAGGAGGGAAAAAGAATAATAAAATATTACTAGGGGTTTGTTATAAGGCTCCAAATATAATGGAGGCAGCAGAGGAAATGCTGATAAGTGAAATGGATGCGGCTTCAAAGCAAGGTGAAGTACTTATCATGGGAGACTTCAATTACCCAGATATTGACTGGGGGGCAGAAACCTGCAGGTCCTTCAAAGGCAGCAGGTTCTTGTCAACAACAAAAGACAATTACCTGTCGCAACTAGTCCTGGAGCCAACAAGAGGGGGGGCACTGCTGGACCTTATCCTTACCAACAGACCTGATAGGGTATCAAAACTACAGGTTGGGGGGAACCTGGGGAATAGTGATCATAATATCATTGATTTTGTATTACGCTTTACTAAGAGCGTTAGTGAAGGGGCAACCAACACTCTAAACTTCAGGAGGGCAAATTTTCAGCAACTAAGGGAAGACCTTAAAGGCATAGACTGGGATAATGTTCTCAAAGACAAAAGCCCCCCCAAAAATGGGACTTTTTCTCATATATTCTGAAAAAGTCCTGTGAGAAACACATACATTATGGGAAAAAGCATAAAAGGAACAAGAAAAACCCTATGTGGCTAACTAATCTTGTAAGGAACGCAATAAGCGAGAAAGATAAAGCGTTTAAGGTGCTAAAACGTGAAGGTAGCGATGAGGCATTACAGGATTATAGAGAGAAAAATAAATCCTGTAAAAAGCAGATAAAGGCCGCAAAAATAGAGACTGAGAGAAATATTGCCAGGGAGAGCAAAAATAATCCCAAATTATTTTTCAAGTATATAAATGATAAGAAACTAAAAACAGAGAGTGTGGGTCCCCTTAGAAATAACATGGGGGTCATGGTGGAAGGAGATGAGGAAAGGGCCAATATACTGAATGTCGCCTTCTCAACTGTCTTTACCCAGGAAAATCCCCTGGTGGAAGACACAATGAGGAATAATGTTAATTCTTTTTATAATGTCAACAGTTTAACCCAGGAAGAGGTACGGCGCCGCCTCGCAACCACAAAGATAGATAAATCACCTGGGCCAGATGGCATACACCCCCGGTTTCTGCATGAATTATGTACCGTGATAGACAAACCGTTATTTTTAATATTTGAAGATTCACTGAGGACTGGTTATGTTCCACAGGAATGGCGCATAGCAAATGTGGTACCAATATACAAAAAAGGATCAAATAGTGATCCTGGAAACTACAGACCCGTGAGTCTAACTGCTGTGGTGGGGAAAATATTTGAGGGGTTTATTAGAGATGCTATCCTGGAGTATCTCACTGTGCACAACCTTATAACCCAGCGTCAGCATGGGTTTATGAGAGATCGGTCCTGTCAGACTAATCTGATTGGTTTCTACGAGGAGGTAAGTTCAAGACTGGATCTGGGGGACGCTGTGGATGTTGTATATCTGGACTTTTCATTTGACACCGTGCCACATAAAAGGTTGGTATATAAAATGAGACTGCTGGGAATAGGAGAAAATCTGTGTATTTGGGTAAGTAATTCGCTTGGTGAAAGACGACTGAGGGGAGACCTCATTACAATGTACAAATACCTGAACGGACAGTACAAGGATCTCTCCAAAGATCTTTTTATACCTAGGCCTGTGACCAGGACAAGGGGGCATCCTCTACGCCTACAGGAGAGGCGATTCTACCATAACCATAGACAAAGGTTCTTTACTGTAAGAGCAGTGAGACTATGGAACTCTCTGCCGCAGGAGGTTGTTATGGCGGACTCTATGTACATGTTCAAGAGAGGCCTGGATGATTTTCTGGAGAGAAAAAATATCACGGGTTATGGGGATAAAACATTTATTTAATTCTTAAAGGTTGGACTTGATGGACTTGCGTCTCCTTCCAGCCTTATATACTATGATACTATGATACAGTGTTAGACTGGCGCAACCAAAGAATCCTCCGGAGGGCCCAGTCTCTAACCAAATACTGGACAACAACTGAACACAATCCATAATGAAGGACACTAGGGTCTATTTCCAAGGATTCACCCCCAGAATAATATGTTCTTGTGGACAAAAGGAATCGCATAATTTGACACTGCATCATATCCATGAATAGTGGAGGCTATAATGAATGCTAAAGGTGCTTCAACTAAGTACTGAGTAAAGGGTCTGAATTCTAATGTCAAGGCAAAAATTACATTTTTCTTTTCAATAGAGTAGTAAATATTTCTAACATTCTTTAGTCTTTTTATCATTATAGGAAAGAAAAGTCCTTCAAAACAACAACATAGTTGGAAAAAAAGGTAATGGAGTCTGAATTGATTGAATAAGAGGACACTTTAGCTTTACTATCTGCATTTATGTAATATCTAGTTAAAGTTCTGAATAGGTCATATGTTATACTGACAAATCAGTTTAGCTTTTGGCCTTAAATAGATCAGAGAAAGAGTCTACCAATAATTTAGAATTGTTACTCTTAGGGCATCAACCTTTTGTGATGAATGAATGCCATTTACAGGAAGAAAAGCAAATAAGTATTAAAATTATATTAGAATAGATTTCATTTTAGATCATGTTTTACAGTTTGTCAGATGATTTTTCGAAATTATCCTATAGCCCCATTCGCAAGATTCAGTTAAGTGCCTAGTACACAAATCCCATATCATACATAGTGGTAGATTTATCACTCTGTTTATGGCAGAATTCTGTCATATTTTGCACAAAATGCCTTGCACCACATTTATAAAGGCTTTTGTACAGGTTTTTGGACACTTACAATTACATGAAAGGAGAATGACCTCTGGGAAAAGTTTTAAACACTCAAAAATTAAAGCACAAAGGTGGAGAGAGCCAATGATACTTATGATATGATCCCATTATAATGCTGCTGGGTTCTTCCTAGCCTGAGATCCATCGTGACATATTTATCCGCCCTACCTATAAAACTTTCTTTAGCTGCACCTGAAGTGAGCTGACACCTCCTGGTTGTTACATCACCTGAGGGGTCTCTGACGTCAGAGACACTCCCCTTACTTCCCATGATGCTTAGCTCTCCAATCTACCACTAGCAGCTTAGAAAATCAAGACAAAGGATCTCAGACCAAATGATCTCTTCAGTGTTACTGCTGTATAACACAGATGTGACCCTAACCTGACAGATACATGCAATGTCAGTTTTAACTCCTCACATCTATAATAACATACATTACAGTTTCAGTGACCTATACACACATATTACACACACTTACATATACATCTATGCACTGTTTCACAAATAGACATATAATCTGTTACAGCCTTATGACTACTATCGACACTACCTGCCACGATGGATGTGTCAGTGAGGCTGATAAGCAGGCTGATAAGCAGACTCTCCTCTAATCACAGGACAGTGGGGGATTGGGAGTACAGGGAATGGAGAAGACATAGCACACAAAAGTAAAAAGCCTTCATCCTGATCCTACCTTTTTCTCTTCATTGCCCTATCTATAGCCTCAGAGCCGGATCATAGGGGGAGCCCCGGGGCCCCCACCACTTTGCCTTTAAAAGGGGCCCCAACCAAATTGGGGCGATTCGGGCGGTCGCAATATATTTAGCGCCGGGCTCCCCGGGCCACGAGCCAAATCCCGCCGATGTTTCTGCGACTACTCAGTATATTACAATACACGCCCCTGACTAAATAATATGATATACCTAATAAATTAAATTGGACAGAATTCTCTTTAATTACATAATATATCATTTCATTTATACAGTCTTACAGTGCTCCTACTTGTTTATTATGTTTTATTTAATGCTTTACTTAGTTATTCTTCTTCTGTTTAGTGCTCCTCTTATCAAATTTTTTATATAAAAGTCCTAATAAATACTCCTATCCTGTATATATGGGCACAACACAGTACTACTACTCCTATCCTGTATATATGGGCACAGCACAGTACTACTACTCCTATCCTGTATATATGGGCACAGCTCAGTACTACTACTCCTATCCTGTATATATGGGCACAGCACAATACTACTTCTCCTATCCTGTATATATGGGCCCAGCAAAGTACTACTACTCCTATCTTGAATATATGGGCACAGCACAGTACTACTACTCCTATACTGTATATATGGACACAGCACAGTACTACTACTCCTTTTCTGTATATATGGGCACGGCACATAACTACTACTCCTATCTGGCATCAATGGACACAGCACAGTACTACTACTCCTATCCTTTACATATGGACACAGCACAGTACAACTACTCCTATCCTGTATATATGGGCACAGCACAGTACTACTACTCCTATCCTGTATACATGGGCACAGCACAGTACAGTACTACCACTCCTATCCTGTATATATGAGCACACCTCAGTACTACTACTCCTATCCTGTATATATGGGCACAGCACAGTACAACTACTCCTATCCTGTATATATGGGCACAGCACAGTACTACTACTCCTATCTTGAATATATGGGCACAGCACAGTACTACTACTCCTAACCTGTATATATGGGCACATCACGGTACTACTACTCCTATCCTGTATATATGGGTACAGCACAGTACTTCTACTCCTATCCTGTAGATATGGGCACAGCACAGTACTACTATTCCTATCCTGTATGTATGTACACATCACAGTACTACTACTCCTATCCTGTATATATTGACACATCACTACTACTCCTATCCTGTATATATTGACACATCACTACTACTCCTATCCTGTATATGTATATGTGCAATAACCCCCCCCCCTATTACATATTTTACCCCCTTACTATTTCCCCTAGTGGCCATTTTATATTCCTGAAACCAGTCCCATTGTTGTATTTAGTCTTCTAGTGGCCCCTTGGAGTACCTAATTATATGTTTTCCCTAACTACTGTGGCCCCTATGATATATTTAGTCTAGTAGAGGAAAATAATAAAATCCACTTACCTGTTGCAGCGCTCCCGCGTCCTCCACTTCACTTCTCCCGCTGACAGAGGAACTGTCAAGAACAAGGCACACAGCAGCGTGGCTGCATCATCACGCTGCTGCGCATCAGAGGTCACAGTGCGACACGGGCGGGGAAAAAATGGCCGCGTCACGCAACGGCGGTGCATTATATAAAAGATGGTACTTGAGTGGGCGCGTACGGCTGCATCGAGTACTAGAGCTTTCACTCGCTGTCAGGGGCCTCAGACGCCAAAGCAGAGATATCAGACGCCCACTGTTGGCCTAGTGAGACCTTGCTGGCAGGGCCCCACAATGGGGATGGAGGCCCCTGCCGTAGTGGAGGTATCGGTGGCCCACTGGAGGATTCTCCGGTCCTCTGGTGGTCCAGTCCGACCCTGACAGGGGCCTCCATAACAGTATAGATTAAAGGGGTTATCCGGTTATAAACAATTACTTAGGGCTGGGCTGGGGCAGACTATTTAAAAATAATAAACATCTACTTACCTCGTCCGGCGCCGCCGATGTCCCGTGCCGCGGCCGGTTTGATCCATGCCCCTGTTTGTTTACAGGGGCACAGAAGCCGTGCACATGGAATTTCCGTTCCGCGATGTGGCCGGCTCCTCCCATCCGTCCCTATCTCTCAGCGTTGTAAGATGGTGTCGAATGGGAGCTCCCGGCCGGCAGGAAGCTCCCTGTGCGCCCCTGTATAGAAACCGGTGCACAGAGGAGACGGACCGCGGCGCAGGACATCAGCAGCACCGGACGAGGTAAGTAGATGTTTATTATTTTTTAATAGCCCGTCCCAGCCCGGCCCTAAGTAAATTTTAACACCCGGATAACCCCTTTAAGATTGTAGTATAGATTATCAGAATAAGAAGGATGGGGATGTGACAGCTGAGAACAGCACTGGCAGCAGCTTTACTACACACGGGACGGAAAAAGAAGCAGACAGCGCTGCCCATTGTGTAGTGGTGGTTCAGGACTATTGCAGGGGGAGGGGGGTTCATTGAAGTGGGTTCTCATAGCCCTAAACCACCTATACACAGTGGACAGTGTTTGTCTTTGTCCTGAGTGTAGAAAGGATGCTGGGAACTTTGCTCTGATCTGATCCACAGTGGTGCCCAGTGTTACATCCCGCTCATTTCATAATAATTACCTATCCTAGGCTGCTAATATTCTGTAGCTGGAAACCCCCTAAGGTATCCTAAGGTTTTACAGCAACATGAAATTTGTATGGTATTTTTAATTCATTTTTTATTTATATTCACACATTCATATACACTTTTTTATACACCCATATAAACATACATTCATAAACACATTATACACTGATATACCTGGGAACTGTTGTAATATTTTTTACTTTTATCTTTCTTTGTTACTCACATAAGAAGCATTTGAAATGATTCTCCTCTAAAAGATGATGCCACCATCAATGGGAGTTACAGTCTCTTAAACCTGTGCACAAAGACCCATATTCTGGATACCAATTGAAATGGTTTCTAATAATAAGAAATAGTTATATACACATGACATGTAACATAAAACATATGCAACTTATTGTTTTAGCATTTGCAGGCTTCCTGTTGACTTTATGGGGGTCATTTACTTACCCGGTCCTGTCGCGATCCATCGGCGCGTTCTTCGACGAGGATTTGGGTCTTCCGGCGATTCACTAAGGTCGTGTGCCCGATGTCCACCAGGTGTCGCTGCTGCGCCGAGGTCCACTGAGGTCCGCTGGAGTTTACCAACCTATTCCCAGTGCATGTGAGTGATTGATATTGCGACACAATTCGTTTTTTAAATTCCGCTTTTTTTACAAATCCATTGGATTTTCCGAGGGCCACGCCCCCAATTTCTGTCACGTGGAAGCCACCGATTGCGCAGAAATCCGATCGCGTGTGCCAAAATCCCGGCGGAATTCGGCTCAAAATGGAAAAATTCGGGAAACCCAGCGGAAAAATGTTATTCGGACCCTTAGTAAATGTGCCCCTATATGTCTGGCCAGTTTCGACCAAGCTCTGGAAAGACAGAGAATCTGCAAGCAATGTGGGCAGCTTCTTGGGCCACATGGAGTCCATGGTGCCTAGTGGAAAATCAGGCCATGACAGGCTGTTACATGTTCAATGGGTTTATAGGGGTCAATCAAAGCTGTTAGGTCTGATTAGACCCAGTACAGTCCTGATCAGCCCCCAGAGGCGGTCATTTCCCCCTGTAACAGTAAAAATTTGCCAACAAAGCCTGCCCATTTACGCCTTTTCAGGCATTGTCATTAAGTGGTTAATATACTGGATATAATAAACACTATTAGAATATGGTGACATGCCACAATGGTCATAGAAATTTCTACATTTGGCTTGTGGAAAACCATGAATTAACAGAATAGATTTTTAATCTCAGAAATGTACAACATGTCAAGTGTTGTGTGTTGGTGTTGTGCATGAGTGTTTGCAAGCCATGCATATCATGATTATTCACATGGAAGAAAATCCCACTCCTGAATGTGGCTTACAAACACTAATGCAATATATCGATATGTATATCAATGCAAGTGCTGCACAGACGTTTACATGCACATTTGCATAGCATAGCACAAATGATAGTAATAAAGGAAACATACTTTGCTACTAAATCGTATTTAATATCCTACTATAATACATTTTGAGAATGAGAGGTTTCCTTGGTGAGTGCATGTTCTCCAGTACACACGTTTTTTGTGTTGTTTAGTCATTGCTTTGCTACACTTAGTAAAAAAAGAGAACACCCAATAAGTCATGTTGCATGGCATAGATATCCCATTATTTGCACTGACATGTCTAATTTTTATTTTTTATAGCAACTATTTCTTAATTTATATGTAATAATAAAATATCCTCCAGCTATAGAAATAATGCAGCTGACTCATATGAAAGGTTTTAAAGAGAAGAATTATTTACACAGCCTTAAGCTGTATTGAATCCATACAAGTGTATGTCATGCCTGATGAAGGAATCTAAGCTATTCCAAAAGCTAGCTTGTAACATCTTTTATTGCAGTTAGCTTTTAAAAGGTATCACAATCTCAATAAGGTTACTCTATATGACCTATCAAAAGCAACAGGAATTTTTGCTATACTTTCTTATACCACTAATTTCATCTATTTGTGGCATACTCCATCAGATTCTATGTGGAAAATTTACTTACCTGTCCCTGCGCGTTCCCTGATCCGGAGTGTCCGACGAGAATGAACTCTGCACTCGATATCCAGCATTTGTCGTTCCCTGAACAGGTCCGCCGGAGTTCACCTTCTTCTTCCTGGTGCATGTAAGTGCATGGCTTGCGACACAATTTTACTGTTAAATCCTGCGCTCTATACAAATCAGTCGGATCGTCCGGCGGCCCACACCCCGATTTCTGTCGCATGAAAGCCGCCGCTGATGCGCCAAAATACGATCGCATGTGACACAATCCCCTTCTAAATCCCTGTCCCAGCGGTGCGATCCCCGAAAACGTTGGAAATCCTGACAGAAATGCAGTTGCGGGACCCTTAGAAAATAATCCCCTATATGTACAAATCTATTGTTGCCTAGAAAAACTGCTTATAGGTACATAAAACACCTATTGGTAGCCATATGCCAGCGCATAAAGCTTGACAGTAAGGTCCTGTAGAGTAAGGACCTTAGTGCACAAGTGTAACTAGAAGCTGCAGAGCCCCAATGCAGAATCTGTACCTCAACTACAAAATACTGTTTACAGTACTGGTCTCCTAATATGCTGGAAAGTTTTTCACACAGATACATGGCACCAGCTCAGGGTGAGCTGGTGGCAGAGCATATTTTCTTTAGCAGAATAAAGCCAGTATAAAAGATTTAAATGTTAATATAAGTTATATCTCGGCGCACCGCACTAGGGCACAGCGCACCATCCGGATTCTGAAGTACCGAATAGCCTGCGCAACTTCGCACTATCATCTATCTGTCTAGTTACATCTCCTACAATTTGTCTATATCCTATCTTAATGGGGGTCATTTACTAAGGGCCCGAATCGCGTTTTACGGGCGGGTTACGCAAATTTTTCCCTGTATTGCCCCGGTTTTTTTATGCATGCGATCGGATTGTGGTGCATCGGCGCCGGCATGCACGTGACGGAAATTGGGGGGCATGGCTGAACGAAAACCCGACGGATTCGGAAAAACCGCCGCATTTTTAAAAAAAAAGTGTCGTGGGACACACGCTTACCTTCACCAAGTATAGGATTGTGCACTTCGGCGGGCCTCGGGGAACTTCAGCGCAGCAGCGACACCTGGTGGACTTCGGAGGAACTGCCTTAGTGAATCACTGGAAGACCCGAATTCACCGCAGAAAATGTGCCGCTGGACCGCAAATGGACCGGGTAAGTAAATCTGCCCCAATATCTGTCTATCTAACCATTTAGCTAGGTTTTTTTTTGTCTATTTATCTATATATGTTCTATATCCTATCTATTATCTATTTATTCAATCTATCTATCTATCTATCTATCTTACTGACTGTGACTTTGCCCTGGGCCCCACTTTGTCTAAAACTGGCCCTGACTTGAGGGAAATCATCTCTATACTCAGTACACTCAAATTTGAATTGCAATGTTCAGACTCTTTCCAAACTCTTTTCACATTGTTCATGAAAAATAAAATACAGGTGAAACATCCCCCACCGTGGCCTAGCCTTTCTTCGGTGGCTATAGACAGCTGGGGCAAAGAAAACAGAAGTGGCTAGCTTATGCGGCCTTGGGCACGCTATGGTCACTGTGCTTCAGCTTGCCAGTTCTCCAGCAGGTGGTGTGTGCAAGAAATATGGAGGGAGTGGCTGATGAAAAAGGTGATAGATGATAGATAGATTGATGATAGAAGATAAATATAAAAGATGATATAGATTTATAGGTGCATGCGCTAGGTTGGGGACTATAAATCAAACTACACCAGGACACCATTCTTCTGCCTGCTCAGGATACCATTACTCCCTGTTCGTCTCTCACCACCCCTTTTTCCTCTCTCTATCCCTTTCTTTTATACTATATATGTTATTTGATTTTATGATACTTTGCTTGTATATTGCAATGCTATATGTTAACTGATGTACTGAACAAACATGTTTGTGGCAAAATACTTAAATTTGTTCACTGATAATTAATAATTTGCTGATGTTGCTGATGTTGTCTTGTCATTACCTTGTTTCTGTGTACAGTGATGGCTTAATAAAGCTTTTGAATGGTAAAAAGAATGGAACCCCATGTTGATGATGATCAAAAGGCGATTCAAGCCGATACGTGTGTTGTGGACAGCGTTATCCCCGATACATGAGCAGTTATGGATTGACCAATGGATAAGGTTTTTCTTATGCCGGTGTTTTTGTTTCACTCCAGCAATGGAAATATGAGAAAGTATATCTATGGGAACCTATAAAGTTTTATCCTCCTGTGTCATCCACTTTATATGTATTTCATTCTTGAATTTGTATACGCATATGACAGCTTGTTACTTCTTTTGCTCGGATTACGATCGGATTGTGTCTCAATCCCACCAGCTTTCATGCGTCACAAATCGGGGGGCGGGCCGACGGATTTGGACAAACCGCGGGCTTTAACTTCAAAATTGTGACGCAATTACATGCACCGGGAGGAAGATGGTGTACTCCAGCGGACCTGAGCGGGGGAGCGACACATGCCGGGTAAGTAAATGTGCCCCATTGTCTTGTGAGCTTAATGTTGCATTATGTTATTGACCTGAAGAGATTGTTAGCATGCTGAGCTTGTCAGACAATGGGACAAATTTACTTACCTGGTCCTGTCGCGATCCCCGAGGTGCGTTCTCCGACGAGGATGAAGTCCGGAGCGATTCTTTAAGATTGTGCATTGTCCATTTTCCTGCATCTGTTGCTTCCCCGCTGAGGTCTGCCGGAGTTCACCTTCTTCTTCCTGGTGTATGTCAGTGCATTGTCTTGCAAAACTATTTGAATTGTAAATCCCGCGCTTAGTCCGAATCAGTCGGGTTGTCCGACGGCCACGGCCCCGATTGGTGATGCATGAAAGTCATCGCAATTGCGCTAAAATCTAATCGTGTGCGCCGAAAAACCCACTTAAATGCGGCACAAATCGTCGGGAAACGCACCGAAAATGCAGTCCGCAGACACTTAGTAAATGTGCCCCAATGTGATGACTTTATCATATGACAACAACTCAGAACTAATTTGGTGAGTTTCTGATGTTACTTTGGCACAGAGAGAGCTTTATGAATAAGCAGGAGGGGTGTAGATATATAATTAATAAGATATGTGAGAAAGGAGGGGCTACTGTATATTTTTTTTCTATGGGATACAATAGGAATGCATCAAAGGGATCCATTATATCCACAAAGGGATACATATAATTATATCTGTACAAAGGGTCATCAAGATTGTATGGAGCACAAAGCGCATTACTATTTTTGGGGGGCAAAATGGGCATTTCTATGTATTGGGGTATAAATAACCACTGTACACAAAGCATATTAGTGCTTAGGGGGAATAAAGTTGTAATTTATGTAACATGTGAGCAATATATGGTACAAGCTCCATACAATTTAATTTTGTATGGGGCATAAAGGGAGGCATTGTTGCATAAGTACAAACAGCCATTTGTACTGAATGCAACACAAAAAGGTACATTTTTCTGTGTAGATACAGCAGACAAGGGAAAAATAACAGTTTGGGGGTATTTAGCCCCCATACCAGTACAAAACAATCACTAATACTTAGCTTTCTTCCATCTTTCCTCCGTGTTCTTGCTTTGCATGGCAGGACAAGGGAGATGACATCATAATCTCATGTCTCCTGCTCCCAGTCCTGAAGTGAACTGCTGTAAACAGGAGACACAATGTCATCATGTCTCCTGAGCTCTGTAGTGGCGCGGGAAGCTGACATTCTTTGCTCTACTACAGTACTCATCTAAATCTGGAGGACACAGTTAGCACTGACAAAGGGAGAAGCAATGCAGACAGTGTGAGCTGACTCCCGATGACTATGGGAAACTTGAGGCTTAGGACAGTAAATTTGGGGCATAGGTCCTAGCAAAGCTCTTGTCTACTATACTCTCCCATAGATGCCAATAAAGTAATCTGAGGACTGCATGTTCCTTTGGTCCCTGTGGCCGCTGTTAAGCATATGAATGTTGCTAACTGTAGCACAGGCCCTCATTATCATGCACAGGAAAAAAAAGAATAAACATATACAATCAGAAATGAAAACAAGTGAGAAGAAAGAATATGTGGCAGTAGCTGATTCCAATTAGCAAACTACAGTGTAGTGGATGCATTCCTTTTATGCGAGTGCATGTACAGTATCCCTCCCTATCTGGCAGGGAGTAGTACAGAGGACTGGAACATGTCCTATTGTACATTTGATCCTATGTCATGTGAAATTCATTATCACCACCCACGTAATAATATAAATAGTACAGTATTCTGTAAGCGGAGGCCAGTAGTTTAATACAAAGCCTTAATATAAGTCATAGAGAAATCTGCAGGCTAAGGGCTTTCTGGTGGAGGCTTTTGGAAGTAATCTTATACCATGTCTACTTCTGACTCACTTGTGGCTAGGGAATATTTTCCATATTATCATTAGTTTACTTCACGTCTAAACTCATCAGTAAGGGTGTGGTACATACTTTACACTTTACAGACTCATCTCATTCTCTCTTTCTACAAATCCCACCCTCATCTTCTGCTTTGTACACAGGTATGTATTGTATTCATCAGTAATAGAGAGTAAAACAGGCTTCAGCATAGGGAAGTGTTGGCAGGAGCAGCCAGCCGCTGACATGTACAGCTTTACAGGGAAGGAGAGAAGGGCGGGCGCAGTGCAAGGCTGCCTCTATGAATCACTGACTGCTGCGAATATTAACATCAGTTACTTCTTTTCTCCAATAAGAACGTCCTGCAGATTAAATAAAAAAAAATAAAGCCTCTGGGAACAGCGAGAAAGTAGAACAGCCTTTGGAGAACTGGAAACTGACTGAACAAGATGTTGCTGAAGGGCCTGCTCATTATTCCTCTTACTCTGTGCTTCTTGTCATCATGTGCTGCATCAGGGTAGGAATCATTGCATGTTCTCAACATGGGAAGTATTACGTAGGTTTATGATGTAATGGTAATGTCTAGGCTTGCAATTAAAAGGCCTCAAAGTCAGCTGCACACTGAAACAGTATGATCAAACTACTGTGTGTAACTCAATATTTACTTGCATGTCTTCTATGTTTTGTTCTAATTATAGAAATGTCCAATAGAACGAAGAAGTAAATGTAAAGAATGGATTGTATATCCTTTGTTACGAAAACCTTTCCCATTCTGTGGAGCATGCATGAAGAAATAGAGTTTTGCAAAATTGCATTAAAAGTATTGAGTTGAGCATATACGGTACATCTATACTCTATCACATTGCAAAAACCTACATTATGCTTTGTGATGCAGGTATACTTGATATTTTGTTAACTGTTGTGTGATTTGGTGTTGGGAAGGTTATTATCTTTTGACATCTAAACCTAATGGGGCACATTTACTTACCCGGGCCAGTCACGATCCAGCGGCGGGTTCTCCGACGCTGATTCGGGTTCTGCCGGGATTCACTAAGGTCCGTGCGTTGATATTCACCAGGTTTTGCTGCTGCGCCGAGGTCTGCTGAAGTTCACCTGCTTTTTTCTGGTGTATGTGAGTGCTTGATCTTGCGACACAAATGGCTTTTTAAATTCAGCGTTTTTTCCGAATCCTTCGGGTTGTCCGGTGGCCACGCCCCCGATTTCTGTCACGTAAAAGTTGGCGCGATTGTGCCAAAAATCGATCGCGTGCGCCGCAATCCCGTGAAATACAGCGCAAAGCGGAAATATTTGGGAAAAACCCGACGGATTCGCGGCTACGGACCCTTAGTAAATGTGCCCCAATATCTATATAATAACAGTCCATTTATTATTACTCTTAAAGCTAGTTATAGGATATTTAATTATTAAAATTCATGATAAGGCCAAAGCACTGCAAGTAATGCATGTGAATGTTGTCCCATTGTGAACCTGAGGTTACCATGACTACAACACTCAATCACAAAAGAATCAAGCATATTCAATCAAGTTGGTTTAGGTATCACAGGTCTACACAGCAGTCTTTGGTCTTGTGATGGAAGTCTCAGACAAAATCTTCATATAGCCTCAGTCTGAGGCAAGCGGTAGAGGAACAAGTTTTGTTCGACAAACTAGCTCTATGGGAAAGATTTATCATTGTGTCCCGCCAGATACATGAAGAGGCTTAGGCCTGGCATACATTTTTCAAAATGGCTCAGGCACAGGGCAGGAATGCTGTGCCCCTCCACCCACATGGTCGGCAGCCATTCCAGATTATGCCCCCTCCATGCCTAAATGGCGCTGAGGTGGCGTTATCACTGTTAGAATTGCAAATTCTGCACTTTGCCAGAATTTGTAATTCTTACACTGCTTCTACATCTGAAAAACAGCCTGTGAAGCTGAAGCACGGAGGGGATCAGGTAACGCACCCCAGAGCCCTTCTGGCTTATTAGCATAATTTTAAAAGTTCATTTTAGATGGAAGGAGACAATGGATAACAAATATAAGACATTAACATGGTCATGATACTTGGATGTATGAGTAAATGGGGCCCATGGTGGTGAACTCTGGGGCTCATGGTGGTGAACTCTGGGGCTCATGGTGGTGAACTCTGTCGGACCTGCGCGGGGAAGCAACACATGCAGGATATGGGGCGCACAATATTAGTGAATTTTTGTTGGAAAGTGCACTTTCGATGAACTCCACGGATGGGGTAAGTAAATGTGCCCTATTGTCTCTGGTTTATCATGCTTGATTTTGATGGTAGATTTCCTTTAATGTGGTGTTTGTTACCGACCTCATGCATTTCAGTTGAAATTCATACGCTATTGGAACAACCTCACCATAACAGGTCCAATGCTCTTCTTTATTTAGTAAACATACATGAACAAGAGAGGACTCACAGGACATCACAAAAACAGCAATGACCGTTTCACGTTCTCCTGACTTGTATGTGCTTTATTTTTTATGAACATAGGCAAAAATCACACCTGCATTCCTCAGTTTCCATTAGACCTTCCATAATTAATATGGAAGTACTTCGCACTCAAATGCAATGCAATCTTCAAGATTCAAGAGAATGATATTTACATTTGACTTTCAGTACGCCATCCAGAATTTTTGGAATTGCATACTGAAAGTCAAATGTAAATATCATACTCTTGTATTAAGGAATATTGCATCGCATTTGAATGCCAAGTACTTCCTTATTACGATTAGAGTTGGTTCCCAAACTTGAACACCAACTTAAACCATATACAACCAGGAGTGACGTGTATTCAACCATGACCTTCCATAATAAATAGTGTAAAAAATATTGCAGCGATGCGCATCTATTATTTCTCTATAAACAACAGCGTATAGAAAGGTGCATTGAAGACTATGCGGAATGGAAGACATTCCATTCACTTTATGTGTTATCTTCCTATCATGTTCTTCTACCTCCTCCACTGAAACATGTAATTTCTTATAAAGTTACAGTGAAATAAGTTGTGTCACCAAGTAAATATATTTCTAAGGGTGATGCCACATGTGGCGTTTTTGGTCCTTCTTAAGCATGCGTTACGCATGCTAAACAGTAAAAAAGGGATGCGTTTTTAAACGGACTAAAAATGCATGCTTAATAACTGACCAAAAACGCCACATATGGCATCACCCTAAAGGTGCAACGGAAAGGAAATTCTCAGCAAACGTCAGTAACAACCCATGCTGGCAAAATAATCAAACCATAGATGACCAGTTTATGTGTAGTACATGGGGCAATGGATTGAATAAATGTACTAAAATTTATAATTATAAACCTTTGCCCATATATAGCATTGTGACTGCATCAGTTTCTTTGTCTATTTTAGCACTAAAAAGGAGCTTGCACATTTATTCATGAAGTGTTTGCGCCACCTTTGTGTCGCAGTTGCACTTTATCCGACACTTTATAAAACTGTGCACCTAGGGCGGGAGGGGTGTAGTGCTTTTTTACCAAAGAGAAAAAGGTGCTTCTGTGTGCACACTTTTCATAGCAGTGCCAATTGTGTTAGATAATTGAACACATTGGGGCACATTTACTTACCCTTCCCGTTGACGCCTCCGATCCGGAATGTCCGACGAATATTCGGAGCTGCTGCGATTCACTAAGATTGTGCGTCCAGTTTCCTGCATGTGTCGCTTCCCCGCACAGGTCCAAAGGAGTTCACCATCTTCCTCCCGATGCATGTAAGTGCTGATCTTGCAACACAATTTCATTTTTAAATTCCGCTGTTTGTCTGAATCAGTTCGGTTATCCGACGGCCACGCCCCCTGATTTGTGTTGCATGAAAGCCGGTGCCAATGCGATACAATCCAATCGTGTGCGCCAAAAACCGGGGGCACTTCAGAACAAAACGGAAAACTTCGGGAAACCCTATGGAAATGTGTCCAATGGACCCTTAGTAAATATGCCCCTGTGCGTCACTACAAAATACACATAAGTGAGGCAAACTGCACTAAGGCAGATATCACCACTTTTTATATATTTGGACCATTGTTTTAATTCTGAAGGTAACCTGGGCTCCTTCTATGAACTCTGAGCTGTAGCTCCCTCCATAGATTTTTTATTGGATTCAGGTCATGTGATCAGCTGGGTCATTGTAGAGAGTTTCTGTTAGTGCAGTGGTGGCGAACCTATGGCACGGGTGCCAGAGGCGGCACTCAGAGCCCTTTCTGTGGGCACTCAGGCCATCGCCTCAGCACATCAGACAGGACTCAAAGAATCTTCCTGCAGTTCCAAGCAACCTAAAAGATGCTGCTTTCAGTCATATTTTGATACTTACCTCGCTACTTGGGACAGTAGGAGGAGGGAGAATGTGTAGACGGGGCCGAATTATCTTTGGAGGACCTCCTGCTGGCCCCACGATTCTCTGTGGGACACTGGAAAGAAGCTAAAATGATGCAAATTTTCCACCTTTCTACTGTGTTGCTGTTGTTGACGAACAGGGAGCAGTAAGTTACTGCTTAAATTTTTGATTGGCACCTCGCAATAAATAAGGGGGGTTTTGGGTTGCTTTTTGGGCAATTGGCTGCTAAAAGGTTCGCCATCACTGTGTTAGTGTGTTTGGGATCATTGCCTTGCTTAAATTTCCACTTTTTTACATCTTCAGCCTCCTAAATACCTTTAAAATAGGTTTATCCACATCACCCACAAAAATGCTGCACTTTCCAACCTCGCCCGGCCTGTGCTCAATCTTCCAGTGATGCAAGATTATTCTCTTCTTTATTCTGAATTTTTTAATCACATACTTGACCTTTCCTGAGTTTCTTCAATTTTCTGGCATGTCCTATCCTGGACTACCAGACTAATACCTAACTATCAAAGCTTCACAAGTGCTCTCAAAGCCCATCTATTCATGCTGGCCTATCACATTCACTCACTGCATGTAACTTCAAGTCTCTTTCCACTAACCCCTTCTATGCCTCCTGTCTATGTAATCATAAAAGCACCAAATACCACTTTACAGGCAACTCTGCAGTCCTCTGTATATAAGAAGACTGATGACTGGTTCATGCATGATTTATTTATTTATTTTATTGACTTGTTCTGAGCGCTTATAAAGAATCGCTGGACCATTGCACGTCTTATTCCTCATATATCACCCCTTCTTACTCATAGAATGTATACATGCAAATTTGTTGGGAGCCCTGTATATATCAAAAATGTATTTGGGGCACTGTATAAATGTATGTAATCAGCTTGGTCCTGATGCTGCTTTCATGTTCTGATTTTGTGTTTTCTGTTTGGACCTTGGTTCTGATTCTCTATTCCTGTACCCAGTCAGGTACAGAATGCTAGTCTGATGCTGTAGTTTTATCCATATTGGTTTTGGTGTTGTATTGATAGTACAAGCAGTGATTTGTTGCTGTATTTCTTTATAGAGCCCAGTCTTGATGCATGGTGCTGGTGCTGGATTTCTGTAATCATCCCAGTTTGGTGCTGGATTTTGGTCCTAATGTTGGTTCTGGTGCTGCATTTTTTACCAAGCTTGATGCTGTATTATTTACAGCTTTGGTTCTGGCGCTGTTTTGATTGAAAGAGCAAAGTCACATTACAGTCACATTACAGTCAACCCAGCTCACAGCAGGGGGTCCATCAAATCTCCCTGTTTCCTTGCAGTACAGATATAGACTCCTGCTTGGGCAGTGTCTTCATTGCTGTCCCCTTGTACAAGCATAGGGGGGAGAACTCCCACCATAGAGTTCCTCCTCTTCTTTGTCTCATTGTCTACCTGCTATTGCACAATCCTGCAGGTTGCTAAGGACCAGTCTGTGTCCTGTGTGACTCCCGTAACAGATTACAACAAGTCTTTGGTTTCAATGAGCTTGTACACTGTCTTTGGTTTCCTCAGATCAGGTTTCAGTCCTAGCGCGTCCTAGCTGTAATGAAAGGAGCTATCCCACTTGTCCCAGCCAAGCCCCCTCCAGAGGGGCAGGAGGAATAAGTGAGACATGGACTTTCCCATAGATCTGTCAGACTTCCTCAGGGTCCTGCGCACGCAGTCACAAAACAAAGGAATACAGATCACGGTGGAGATGTTCGGGACGACCCTTGCCTCCCTTGCTTGGTTCCTTGAACAAAATTGAAAAGGCAAAAACGGTAAAGGGATTATGGGTAAGGGGAGGCCCATGTGGATGTCTGCTATGGGACCTAATATTTATTAGTTATGCCCCTGAAAAGTAATATTTGGAAAATCTGTTTTTAGTGGGTAGTAGTAGTCTCAAAAGTCAAATGATCATAATTATAAAGTTGATCCTACCAAATTACTGTCAAATTACACTCAAAAAGCTGTCAACGGTCAAAAGTTCACTGAACAACACAGGTTATCCACAAAAAAAATGAAATGTTAAACATTGAATTGACGTCTTCATCATGCCAAAGAAACTGCAGCTACAGATACAAATACAGACACAAAATGTAGAATGGATACATATGTAGATAGATAGACATTCACCACCAATGTTCTCTTTTCATTATGTTTTATGCATTTTTTATGACTACAAGTATCTCTCTATATAAAGATTTCTTATATTTTTACGTGTATATATATGTGTGAACATGCATATTCTGATTCATACGTACGTGTGTATATCCTGCACAATGATCGCATCAACTTTTATTGTATTTTATTTCCCCTATTCAAGGATATATCTATTTATGCAATCATTAATTCATTTCCATCAATTCCTTGAATCTGTCATTTTTCTGTCACTGCTGTTTCTTTGGCATGATGTAGACGCCAATTTGACGATAAAATGTGTAGCCCTAACAACAAATGTTTTTGTTACCATTTCCAACTCATTGTAGTGCATCTATCTTACTGCCCTCTTTTTTACCTCTTTGTCTCCATTTAAAAGAACAGTACAAAACAGACCACTGGTTTCTAAGACAGTTGCCTGTTGGCACCTGGTAAGATAAGGCTTGGTCTGCTGTTATGTCTAATTAGAGCCTTGGTATTGAGGGTGAGGTCTCAGTGTGCAACGGATCAGGGTATCCTTTATCCCCATAGTACACCATACATGAAGACAGAGACACTGGGAGACATTTCTCATTTATGATAGGCCCATCGCTGCATATTCATAGCGGAATACATCAAGAGGCTACCTCCTGTATTGGACAGGCTGCCGCGCAGAGTTTATTCTACGCCAGGTAAAAACATGTAAAAAGTCACTGGCGAGAGTGAGTGCACCGGCGCAAGGACATTAACGCCCTGCACTTGCCCACTCCCGGCCGTCCACACCCTCTGCACAGCCGGCCGTGCCCCACCTCTTCACGCCCTACTGGCGTGAGGGTGGCGGATTGAGCCAAATAATCACATGTACTAACAATAAGCGCTGACCTGGCGCAGAGCTCCTGATAAATATGCCCCATTGTCCCTGTTCCCCAATGATAAGCTCCCAACCTGTCAAGGGCAGTCCCTACAAATATATGCTTTTCTTCTGGATAATGGTGTCATCAGAGGGTTCATAGGTCAATGCTACAGTGGCTGGAAGAAATTGTCAAGTACTGGCAACACTGTGACTGGCCAGAAAGTTATATTAGGGTTAAGCCGTCAGTTTTACACTCTTTCTAAAACTAGAGTAGGCTGTCTGCTAACTCAATTGGAAATTCGGTCAGGCGACTCCCATGCAATCATAGTGCAGTCACTATAAATTACTCTCAACATTATAAAATGGGAAACCCTATTTCTAATATATTAACTTATTAAAGATTTTTGATGGGATATGCTACTATCTTTACCACTAGATTACCTTTGCAGGTAAATGTGTAAATTGATGTAATCTGGAGCAATTTGTCTGCTCCATAAGTAGACGTCACATGCTGTTATAGAGATACTCCTGTTCATGAGGAACATATATTTTACATCAGCTCCTTATTTTCTGTAAACATTACTTACCTTCCCCTGAATACCATATAGTACGTGGGTCTGCATCCCCCACCGGCATGCTGTGGTCACGGTGCTTGGTATTAGGAACCCGTGGATGGGCTTACAGGTGGTGTGTGCAAGAAATATGACGGGAGAGGCTGATGCAGTGGTTTATCCCAGGGCAACCCCTGAGGTGTCTGTAGGATGAATCCCTGGATGATAGATGGGGGAGCCGTGGTGGTAAGCAGCCTTATCCAGGGATTAGATGGAGGCAACATTGTGCAAATCAACTTACAGTTCTCTTTTCAACAGCAGGCAACGGCCAGACGATAACAGCGGATTTAGTAGCAGATTTGGCAAGCTGGAAAAGTCATGGAGAGCTGGTCCACAGGAAGGTTACAAGCAGCCTGGTAGTAGCTTCAGGCTGGGCTAATAGAGATGGAGCTGAGAATGGGTGGTGGATCTCGTCTCTGGGCTTAAGTTGCCTGACTTGCCCTGGGTGCTAGGCAATGGCCTAAGGCACCTGCGGTTGCTGGTAGTGGACACTGGCTGTAGCAGCACTGTCATGTGCTGCTCACTCTGAATAGGATGAACCAGACTAAGGCCTAAGACTTCAGACATAAGACCAAAGACCCCACCAGGGGGTCATATTGTAACGTCCATGCCTAAAAGTAACACTATCCACAGTTGGCGGCATAGATGGTGTTTATTCGTCTGTGAACTGTGGCTTAATGCTTGTGTTTGGACTGAGCCACACCCTGCCCCTTGCATTTTAGTCCTGCCCAGCAAGGGTTACTAGCCTGATGGACAGTTCCCCAGTGTACTAGGGGCGTGGCCGCGATCGGCCTTATATACCTGCCTATTCCCATCATACCTTGCTGGTTATTTGAGTCTTGTCTTCCTTGTGTATCTAGTTCAGTTTTGCCTGTCTCCTTTTATCTGCCTGTAGCTGACCTGTATATAATCTGCTTGATCTTGACCTGACCTGTGTATATTTGCCTGAAGACCTGTATATATCTGTTGTTTGTCACTGTCTCAGTCCTGTGTTTGTATTCTGTGCACCAGTGTGATCAATGGTAGAGATGAGCGAACATACTCGTCCGAGCTTGATGCATTAGCGTACTCGAAACTGCTCGCGGATGAAAATTTCTCCAGCTCGAGAAAATGGCATCTCCTGCCATTTTTATTTTTGGCGGCTCAATAACGGAGCCAATCACAAGCCAGGAGACTCTGCAGTACACCCAGCATTATGTGGTACACTTACATGTCGATGCCGTTAGGGATAGAGCTGCTGCTGGTCAGGGATAGCGTTAGGGTGTTCTATTAGATTAGTGTTAGGCAGGAGTGATTCTCAGGAGTGATTCTACAAGAACCCAACAGCCCTTGTTAGGGCTACAATAGATTTTTTTTATTTGCTTGTGGCTGGGCTTGCCGGCACTAGTAGTGCAGCTACTAACATATTTGTGACAAATTTGCAGGGAGACTTGCGAACGTTATTTTTGGCTCTTAGTGACACACATATCCATTAGAAAAAGCTAAGTGGGACAATTTATTGGGGGTTTAATTGAAGTTTTTTTTTTTTTCAAATCCCCAAAAAAACAAACATAAAAAAAATTACCAAAAAAATTTACAGTTTATATTTCTCTTTTGTCTATAAAATAGACATTTATTTGGAAAATGTTGAACGCGAGGGCTAAGGGTAGAGGACGAGGGCGTGGGCATCCAATTACTGTAGGGGTCAGAGGCCGTGGTCCTGGGCGGGGTGAGACACGACCTGCTGATGAGGAAGCAGGGGAACGCCGTAGAGCTACACTCCCTAGCTTCATGTCTCAACTTACTGGGACTCGTGGTAGATCACTGTTGAGGCCAGAATAGTGTGAACAGGTGATGTTGAGGATTGCGGACAATGCTTCAACTCATTTGTCCACCAGTCAGTCTTCCACGCAGTCCACCCATGTTACTCAAGTGAACACTCCTCCAGCTCCTCCACCTCAACCAGACTACCCATATTAAACTAGTCCACCCATGTGACCCAATTGAGCACTCCTCCAGCTCCTCCACCTCAACCAGACTGAGGGATCGGAGGATGATGAGGTGACAGACCCAAGCTGGGTTGATAGGCCAGGTAAAGACAGTGCTTCTGAGACGGAGGCGAGTCCTATACCAGAACAGATTCGAAGATGCAGTGGTGGGGCCAGACGGAGAGGCAGGGCCAGAGCTGGTGAGTCAGCATTAAATGTTTCACGTTGTGAAACTCCCGTGGCAAGGGCTAGATTTTCTGAAGTCCGGGGGTTCTTTAACCCCTTAAGGAAGCAGCCTGTTTGCAGGTTAAGGCTCACAACTTTTTTTTTAAATTTGACCAGTGTCTCTTCCTGTGGTAATAACTTTTGAACGCTGTTACTTATCAAAGCGATTCTGAGATTGTTTTTTCCCCACATGTTGTACTTCATTTTAGTGGTAAATTTTGGCTGATAAGTTTTGCGTTTATTTACAAAAAAAAGAAAAAAATTATGAATTTTTAGAAAAATTTGCCATTTTCGAAATTCTAAATCACCGCGTTTTCAGGCAGATAGATTTACCACCTAAATAACTTGCAGAATAACATTTCCCATTTGTCTACTTTACATTTTCATAATTTTTGAAATGTTTGGATAATTTATTTTGACGTCACGCGGCCTACAAATCGAATAGCGATTTTCCGTATTTTCGGAATTGACTATTTTGGGGATAAATACTGTTTGAAATCAAATTTTACATATTTAGCAACAAAACCCCCTATATAACCAACCCATTTTCAAATCTGCACCCCTCAAACTATCAGAAACAGCTTTTACAAAGATTGTTAACCCCTTGAGATCTTCATAGTAATTGAATCAAAATGGCGGTGAAATTTAGAAATTTCAAATTTATCAAATTTTGTCGGTTATACGTTCATTTAGCCCTAAAATTTACACATTTCCAAAAGATAAAAAGAGAAAACTCACCATAAAATTTGTTCTACAATTTCTCCTGAGTGCAGCGACCCCCCACACGTGGCCGTTACTTGTGTTATGGGGGCACAGCGAGGCGCAGAAGGGAAGGAGCACCCTGCAGCTGCCAGGATTTTAGTTTTCCGGTTGCCCCCTTTTGAAGGCTATAAAATTTTCGCTTTTCCGTTATTTGGGCCATGTGATGGCATTTTTTTTGCGGGACGAGATGCTTTTTACAGTGTTACCATTTTGGGGTTGGTATCACCTATTGTTGAAAATTTTGGAACTTTTTTTGAGGTCATGAGTAGAAAAGCATCAATTCTGTACTGGATTTTTTACTTTTTTTTTTTTTCGTGTTCACCGTATATCCTAATAATCCTGTCATCTTTATTCTATGGGTCGATACGATTATGGGGATACCAGACATGAATATTTTTCTTATGTTTTACTAAATTTGCCAAATAAAACCCTAATGTGGGGAAAAATCTATCATTTTTGCATCGCCGTCTTCCAAGTGGCATAACATTGTTACGTTTTTGGCTACAGAGCTGGTTGATGACTTGTTTTTTGCGGGACATGTTGTTCTTTGCAACAATATCATTCTGGAGTACATATGTTTTGTTGATCACTTTTTATTGCATTTTTAGTGGGATATAATAGGTAAAAATCCTAATTTTTGGCGGGTTTTTGACGTTTTTTTTTACGGCGTTCATCATATGGGTTCAATAGTTATTTAGTTTTATTCTATGGATTGTTACGGACGCGGTGATACTATATATGTGGGGTTTGTGTTATGATTTAGACTTTTTTGAGCGTTATATGTCTCTTTATATGTTTTGGGGCTTATGGGCATTTTTAGTGATTTATAAAGTAATTTTTTATTGAAAAACATTATTTTGTACATTTTTTACATGATCCACCATGGGATATGAACAAGCAATCATCTGATTGCTTGTTCTTGAAAATACTCTGCAATACTAATGTATTGCAGGGTATTATCAGTGCCAGCCTATGCAGATGCATAGGCTGACACTTTGCCTTTAAGATGACGTCACAGACGCCATCTTAAAGGTAAACCCTCCAGGCTTCTCTGGGGTCCCGATCGGACCCCAGAGGAGCCAAAACAGCGATCGGCCCCCCCGAAAATGGTGCGGGGGGGCCGATCGTGGGGTAAAGACTCCCAGAAGGCATGTTAAATGCCGCGGTCGCGTTGACCGCGGCATTTAACGGGTTAAACACCCGCGATCGGAGCCAACTCCGACCGCGGGTGATAGCCGGGGATGTCAGCGGTAGATTACCGCTGAAATCCCGCGGCTAGCGATGCCGGTTCGGCTGCTATACAGCGCTGAACCGGCATCGTCTCTGCGCCATAGCTGTACTGCGCTGAGCGCTAATCGCGGGACTCAGCGCAGTACAGCTACGGCGCAGAGCGCTAAGGTGTTAAAGAAACAGTGGATGACCGACGGACTGTGGTGTGCAACCTGTGCCACACCAGAATCAGAAGGGGTTCCACCACTACTAGCTTAACCACCACCAGTATGCGCAGGCATATGAGTGCTAAACACCCCACTCAATGGAACCAATGCCAGTTTTATGTGACCCCAGCAAGACACTGTCACCTGTCCCCAGTCTCGGCAAAGTAGGGGTGATCTTTACAGAAAGATGGTGAGGGAGTACATAGCTGACCATACCATTGCCCTAAATGATCATACAGCTCCCTACAACTACTGGGTTTCAAAGCTGGATATCTGGCCCAAACTGTCGCTGTACGCCTTCGAGGTTCTTGCCTGCCATGCCACTAGCGTGTTGTCAGAGCGGGTTTTCAATGCAGCTGGTGGCATCATCATGATAACCGTACACGCCTGTCGACTGACAGCGCTGACAGGCTGACACTTATCAAGATGAATCAAGCATGGATTTCTCATGATTTCCATTCTCCACCAGGTGAAAGCAGCTCAACCTGAATAATTCTCCTGTATGCACTCCTCCTCCTTTCTCCTCCTTCTCCTCCTTCTCCTCCTCTTTGTACACTAAAGCAGGGGCAACTGGCTATTTTTTGCCAGGGCCAACTGGCTCTAGCTATAGTACTCTATGTATTTAATTTTCTGGAGGGCCACCTACCCGGTCCTCTTTTTTAAAAATTTTTTTGGAGTGGCACATACAGGTACTCTATCTATTTAATTTTGCTGGAGGGCCACCTACCCGCTCCTCTGTTTTGAAAACTTTTTTGGACTGCCACATACAGGCACTCTATGTATTTAATTGTTCTGGAGGGCCACCTACCCGCTCCTCTGTTTTGAAAACTTTTTTGGACTGCCACATACAGGCACTATCCAAATTTAATTGTCTCCATAACAGCCTCCACACGTCGTCTTTATAGCAGCCTCCACATGTCGTCTTTATAGCTGCCTCCACACGTTGTCTCCATTGCTGCCTCCAAAAGTCGTCTCCATACCTGCCTCCACATGTCGTCCCCTTAGCAAACGAGCTGTGTCCCGCAAAATTTTGGGTTGTTTTAACGGCTTCCACATCAAACTTGTCAACTTTTTCGCCACCCTGCTGTGTTATCCACAGAATATACCGCCAACCATTTATCTATGAAGGATATTATTTCAGCGCTACTTGCACATCTCTTTACGTTCCCCTCCCCCGCCATAACCAGGCCAAATACTTATAAGAACAGTGCTACACTTGATCTTACACAAAAGGTTTTTAAAAATGCTTTTTGTAGCCGGAGCACAATCTGGCCAGCTTGAGGCTGCAGCTGCTGCCTCCACACATCGTCCACGTAGCTGCCTCCATACATCGTCCCCTTAGCAAATGAGCTGTGTCAGGCAGAATTTTCGGGTGTTTCACCAGATACGTAATGGAACTCGGCCCATCTGTCGCCGCCATGCTACAGTTGCTCTTAATCATAGAACCATTTCTGAAAAAAAAAATTAGAACTGCAATGCTATTCTATTATTCATAGGTGAAGTATTTAAACGACCCCGTCTGCTTTGAAAATGATAATTTTTTCAAAGTAAACGCTTTGGGCCCCCAGGTCCATTTTGGGTGAGCAGGAGCCGAGAAGCAGGGGCTTGGACAGGCGAAAGCTTGTCTGACAGCGGACCACCAGCTCCATCCCAAGATCCAACTAACATCGTTTTAACTGCCGCAACTTTAATCTCCTACTATAACCTTTTACCTCTAAAATCTATCGTTTCACTACTCTATTCTCACCTCCTTACGTTCACCCCACTGCCTCTACACGTCATCTACATAGCAGCCTCCACAAACCGTCTCCATAGCTGCATCCACACGTTGTCTCCATAGCAGCCTCCACATGTCGTCTCCATAGCTGCCTCCACACGTCGTCTCCATAGCTGCCACTACACATTGTCTCCATTGCTACCTCCACACGTCGTCTCCATAGCTGCCTCCAAAAGTCGTCTCCATAGTTGCCTCCACATGTCGTCCCCTTAGCAACAAGCTGTGTCCCGCTAAATTTTGGGTTGTTTTAACGGATTCCACATCAAACTTGTTAACTTTGTCGCCACCCTGCTGTGTTATCCACAGAATATACCACCAACCTTTTATCTATGAAGGATATTATTTCAGCACTACTTACGTTACCCTTCCCACGCCATAACCAGGCCAAATACTTATAAGAACAGTGCTACACTTGATCTTACACAAAAGATTTTTAGAAATGCGGTTTGTAGCTGGAGTACAATCTGGCCAGCCTGAGGCTCCAACCGCTGCCTCCACACATCATCCACGTAGCTGCCTCCATACATCGTCCCCTTAGCAAACGAGCTGTGTCAGGCAGAATTTTCGGGTGTTTCATCAGATACGTAATGGAACCCGACCCATCTGTCGCCGCCATGCTGGAGACCTGAAGTTTCAATCATAGTGGCGCAATATGGATGCCCCATACAGTCGCTCTTAATCATAGAACCATTTCTGAAAAAAAAAAAAATAGAACCGCAATGCTATTCCATTATTCGTAGATGAAGTATTCAAACGACCCCGCCTGCTTTGAAAATGATAATTTTTTCAAAGTAAACGCTTCGGGCCCCCAGGTCCATTTTGGGTGGGCTGGAGCTGAGAGGCAGGGGCTTGGATAGGCGAAAGCTCGCCTGACAGCGGACCGCCAGCTCCATCCCAAGATCCAACTAACATCGTTTTAACTGCCGCAACTTTAATCTACTACTATAACCTTTTACCTCTGAAATCTATCTTTTCACTCCTCTTTTCTCACCTCCTTACATTCACCTCAGGTGCCACTACCGTCCCTACTGCCTCTACCCGTCGTCTACATAGCAGCCTCCACACGCCGTCTCCATAGCTGCCTCCACACGTTGTCTCCATAGCAGCCTCCAAACGTTGTCTCCATAGCTGCCTCCACATGTCGTCCCCTTAGCAAATAAGGCTAAGGGGGGCTCATTTTTTACGTTATGGAACTTGGTCACTCTGTCGCCGCCATGCTGTGTTATCGACTAAATATACCGTCAACCTTTTGTTCACATAGGAAATCATTTCAGCGCTTCTTGCTCACCCCTTTTGGTTCCTCTCTGCCGCCATAACCAGGACAAATACTGATACATACAGTGCTACATGTTATCCTCACCAAAAGGAATTTTTAAAATGGGTTTGAGTCCATTTGGGGTATGTCGCCATGCCACTCTCTAGCCTGCTGCTGCTGCCGCTGCTGCCGCTGCCTCCGCATGCCGTCCCCTACAGTATCAGGGTCAATTATTGGGTGTTTAAGATGCTATCTCGCCTCACTCGGTCACTCTGTCAACGCCATGCTGTTGCCCATAATTTTGGCATAATGGTGCGATTAGGCAGCCTCAGAGGCATCCATGCATGCTGCCTCTGCTGTTTCCTGTCCATTTCCGTGGTGTTTCCATCATTTTCTGAGGTTTCCAGGTTTTTGGTCAATTCCTGTATTCCGATTACCTGTCTCAGTCCTGTGTTGTCCGTAGTGGCAGCCAAGGTCGAGGTACAGAAACAGCAGGCAATCTCGTAGTTGGGGACAGGCAGGAGGTCATGACAGGTAGCACAGGATTGGAGTCGGAGATGTAGCAACAGGTCAGGGCAGGCGGCAAAGGAGCGATGTCAGAAACGGAACCAGGGTCACAACGGGAATTCACAGAAAGAGCACAAGGCATCAGAAAAGCTTTCTCTAGGGCGCTAGGAACGAAGATCCAGCAGGGGCTTGCAGGAAGAGGCAGGCTTAAGTAGATTTTTGCTAAATGGCCAGCGCCAATTAATGGCACGCTGGCCCTTTAAACTTTGAGAAGCTGCCGCGCGCGCCCTAACATTCGGGGACATATAGCCGAGGTCACAGAACAAATGGCATTGAAAGATACTATATAACATATCTTTTTTTCTGTAAAATTTATACAAAAATTGTTGGGCAGTGTATGTACTATGTTCTATGGGACTGCGTGGCTGTTAAAAATGGGTCTTCTAGTGACAGGTTACCTTTTAATCCCTTACCGACGCGTGCCGTAATAGTGCGGCGCTCATTGGGTGTCGGTGCATGGAGAGGGCTCACGGGCTGAGCCCTCTTCATAGCCGGTAAGTGTTTGCTGCATATTGCAGCAAAGACTTACCGGTAACACCCGTGATCGGTGCTAGCACCGATGGCGATCCATGCTATGACAACCTCTGGTCTTCTGAAGACCCAAGGCTGTCTCATTTTAACCCATTCATTACAATGTACTGTAGCACAATGTAATGTATGAGGGTGAAAATCCCCATATACTGCCATACTGTAGTATGGCAGTATATGGTAGGATCAATCAGTGGGTCAAAATACCCTAAGGATTCAGAAAAATTGTAAAAATAAAAAAAGTGAAAATAAAATAATAATAAAAAAAAAAAAAATTCAAATCACCCCCTAGAAGTCATATAAATATAAATAAACAGTAAAAATCATAAACACATTAGGTATTCTACCGTCCAAAAATTCCCGATCTATCAAAATATAATAACATTTTTTCCTGCGTTTATCCCCGTAAGGGAAAATAGGGCCCAAAGTCGACAATGACACTTTGTTGCCATTTTAAAAAACATAAAATTCAATAAAAAGTGTTCAAAAGGTTGTACAGTCCTAAAAATTAAATGTCATCAAAAGTCGCACAAAATTGCACCACCCTCAGCTCTGTACACCGAAGAATGAAAAAGTTATTCGCAACAGAAGATGGCAAAATCAAAAATAAAATTTTTGTACAAGAGGTTTTAATTTTTGTAGATGTATGATAACATTATAAAACCTATACAAATTTGTTATCCCCGTGTTCGCACCGACCCAAAGAATAAAGTAGACCTGTCATTTGTAGTGCACAGTGAAAGCCGTAAAATCCAATATATAGCCAAAGCCTCTTTGTTTTTCTTGTATACTCTATGTTGATGCCTTTTCCCAAAAAGTTCTACTTTTGTCTCATCTGACCAGAGAACATTCTCCCAAAATGTTTTAGGCATTCTCAGGTAAGTTTTGTCAAACTCCAGCCTGGCTTTTTTATGTTTCTGTGTAAGAAGTGGGGTTTTCCTGGGTATCCTACCATACAGTCCCTTTTCATTCAGGTCTGTAATCTGTTATGTGTCCATATACTCTAGTTATCACCACTGTGTTAAAACGATTGTCCAGTTATAGTAATTTCATATATCTGGTTTAGAATGGTTCCTCCCATTACCACTGGCCACTGCTAATATGCTGAAGCATGCAGCTATGGCCTGTATTAGCCTGGGTAAACAGCCCACTGGTTATTAAGCTGTAATAGGAGTTTTGCCTCTGCTGCTTCTCCCATCACTTCTCTTTTTTTCCAAACTCCTTGACATACGCACCACCCCACGCACTATAATTCCACACTTACTGCCCCCCCCCCCCCCCCAGTTTTTAAGGGACAACATGGCTACATTTATAAGTTATCTTCACCCAGGGACATTTTTTTAAATAACAGGTGGCCCCCTAGTTAAGGACACCCGACTTACAGACGACCCCTAGTTAAAGATGGACCCCTCTGTCCACTGTGACCTCCAGTGAAGCTCTCTGGATACTTTACTATAGTCCCAGACTGCAATGATCAGCTGTAAGGTGTCTGTAATTAAGCTTTTGTTGCTAATCCTTGGTCCCATTACAGCTAAAAATTTTGAAACTCAGATTGTCACAAAAATTTTTTGTCTGGATCTACAGTTATAAAATATACAGTTTCGACTTCTATACAAATTCAACTTAACAAACCTATGAACCCTATCTTGTGTGTAACCTAGGCACTGCCTGTACTTGAAAGAAGATTACCTAGAAGAAAGGTATATATATATATATACCGGTATATATATATATATATATATATATATATATATATATATATATATATATTGTTTACTGTACTTTTTAATACTCAGTGGAATAATGTGCTTTCTCATTCTGTTTGTGTTATTGTAGAAGACCAACTTTTCTGCTGACCACTCCTTTAGAAATTCGACCAGGTAAAAACGTTATTATAGGAGTTGATCTGCTACCAGACAGTCCACCTGTAGTGAAGGTTGAAGCCGAAATCCTAGCGGACAATGTTACTCTACTTCAAGGAGAAGGATTGTTTCAAAAAGGTAAGAAAATGCTTCACTAATGGATAAATAGGATAAAATGTTCTCTTTGGACAACAATTAAAAGTGAATTGATTATGAAAATTATAGCCCACAAGCAGCCTGTTCAGGACGGAGACAGGTTTGTAATTGTGTGCTTCTGCATTCTGGAAGATTTACTTATCTAAATAAAACAGTATCCTGGCTTTATTTGTGCCAAATAAGGCCATTGGCCTTTTACCATATTTATTTCTATTTTAGATTTTTTTCCTTGGTTGACAAGGGGCTGTGCTACAGCAGAAATGGGTTATTGGTTAGGATACAGAATTGTACTTACTTAGACTAAGCAGACTAAAGGTGCACAAGATATATGATCCAGTATCAGCCACTTCGATAAAGCTTGTACGATGAATGATGTGGTGTTGGTGCATCTAGGGTACGGGTTACTTGTGCAGCCTCGTAAAGTTGAGCAGTGTGACAATGTGGCCCTTGGACCATTAATGTTTCTTACCCTGGCCTAAATCCTTAGATCAGGTATATAACAGACATTTAAAGTAAATTTTGAATTTTTTTTATAATTTATAATTTTTTGTGGAGTCAGTCCACCCATATTTCACCAAAATTGCCACGACTTCGACTCCACATCCATGGTTCCTAAATTCATAGCCTACCCAAATTATATTTTAAATGTTTTACTTTTTATTTATTTTAGGTACAATTGGAAAACTAGTTCTTCCACAAGTAAGTTATTAGAAGCGATTTTGCATATTATTTATTGATTCTTATTTATGTTCTCTTTCATAAGTGCGGCTTATTAATAGAATGCTTTCATCAGTTTAGGGTTCGCTAAATCAGCAGAATATGCATATGCTATGAGGGTATTGGGTCCTACACACTGGTGACTTCAATCCCACCTATTGCCTAGTGCACATGTTCTCAGATGTTCTATTCTGACCAAACTTAGACTGGCCCAAAGGTGAACCCTTGGCTTCAACCCTTGAATGTGCAGGGCATGGATGAATACTCTTACACTTTTAGACAAGAGCAGGTAACTGACATGACAGGCTGACACTCACCGGCATATAGCTGTGCAAAAGAAGGCTTCAATAATGAAATTTACAGGTGGGCCTTAGGAACTCCATTTCAACACTTTAGAGATTTGACTGTTTTCTGGAAACAAATTGTGCATGAACAATGGTGGATTATCTAATATACCCTTAATTGTTCTTTGTTTTATTTATTAAATGTATGAAAAAGACCAAAAATAGCAATAGGATAACAATATTAAAACACCTAAAAAACCTAGACTAGCACCACTTAAACATATCAGGATAACATATTACACTCATTCTTACTGTACTTTTTTATCCTCACTGTGGTGAGGTTTCCAATGGCCTGTTTGCATCACCTTTAGCACACACATTTTTGTTGTCACTTACATCCTTTTCTCATGGAAACAGTGTCCAAAACTTCTAGAAATGAGCCTAGGAGTCTATAAGACCCACTTGTCTTTATTTTTTCCTGGGAGAGTTGTATGATAAAATTATTACTTAACAGGTGCTAAAATATTCTAAAGCAGCATGTAATACACAGATAATTACAGACAAAATAATTCAATGGTACCAACTAATAAACAACTATTTATTTTTTAATTATTTTCTTCTACATTTATTACCTTTGAACTATGTTCTATATGGTGAAAAATAAGAGTTTTTGGGAGTGCTTGCTGGATGGCATTAGTAAGGGGTTTACTGGACCTCAACAGCTACAGACCGGTGGCATTAACATCTCATTTGATGAAGGTCTTCGAGAGGTTGGTTCTCGCACATCTCCGCCCTGTAGTGAGCTCATTTATGGATGCCCTACAGTTTGCTTATCGGCCAGGCATTAGTGTAGATGATGCCATCATCCACCTTCTACATCGAACTCTTTCTCACTTGGAGAAACCTGGGAACACTGTGAGAATAATGTTCTTTGATTTCTCCAGTGCTTTCAATACCATACAGCTAGGGCTACTAAGGTACAAACTGGATCTGGCTGGAGTGGACCACCATCTCTGTAGTTGGATCCTAGACTACCTCACAAACCGGCCTCAATATGTGAGAGCCCGGAACTGTGTGTCTGATACTGTGATGAGTAGTACAGGAGCACCTCAAGGTACAGTTCTGGCTCCCTTCCTCTTCACATTGTACACAGCAGACTTCAGGTACAATTCATGTAGCTGCTACCTCCAGAAGTTCTCTGATGACTCTGCAATAGTAGGCCTCATTACAGGTGAGAACGACAGGGAGTACAAAGAACTGATCTGGAAATTTGTGGACTGGTGCCAGCAAAACCACCCTAGGATTAATGCTGGGAAGACCAAGGAGATGGTGGTGGAATTTCGTAAGCACAGTCCTCCTTCTCAACCGGTGGTTATCCATAAGACAGACATTGAGGCAGTGAAGTCCTATAAGTACTTGGGTGTCCTCCTCAACAATAAACTGGAGTGGGCAGAGAACATAAACGCACTTCACAGGAAGGGTAGGAGCAGGCTACACCTGCTGAGAAGGCTGAGGGCATTCGGAGTGCAGGGGGCTCTTCTTAAGACCTTCTTCAACTCTGTAGTGGCACCAGCCATCTTCTTTGGTGTAGTCTGTTGGGGATGCAGCATCTCAGCTAGGGAGAGGAGCAGACTGCACAAACTGATTAGGAAAGCCAGTTCTGTCCGGGGGGGGGGGGGGTCCTCTTGACACAGTGCATGAGACTGTGGTGGCATTGGGGAGCACCTTCAGTGACCGACTGCTTCACCCCAAATGTAATAGCAAGCGTTATCGTAAGTCATTCCTCCCCGCTGCCATCAGGCTGTTCAACAAACAAGGCCCAAACAGAAGTAACCTGCGCCCCCTACCTAACCAGTCCCTGCAGGTCCCATCCACAAACTAAACATCAAACTGCCGATCATTGCTTGTCTCTTTTTTGTCTTTTTATCCCCCTTTTCTTTTTGTTCATTTATCCCTTATATTATTGTTGTCATAATTTGTACTTCACTCTCTGTACCCTCTCTGCTGCTGTAACGTTGTGAATTTCCCCACTGTGGGACTAATAAAGGATTATCTTATCTTATCTTATTGTCAGGGTGTATGTATTTGTGTGAAAGAGTAAAACGCCTTGTGCCTTACATTAAAATAATTACTATATATTTGCATATTGGTTCCCATACTAATAAGACCATATTCTCTAGAGACTCATTAATATTGCCACATACATGAAAAAATGTAAACCCTTTTTAAAAGATGACTGACACTTTGTTTAATGTCTTGTTTTGTAATTTGCTTTGTCATTTAATGTCTTTTCAGCTTCCACCTAATAGCTTTTATGGGAATTATCAACTTCTAGTGAAAGGATTTTCTGAGAATAAGATGATATTTTTTAATACAACAACGCTTGAATTTAAATCAAAGAGCTTTTCTGTCTTCATCGAGACAAACAGCATTTTTTACAAGCCTGGCCAAGAAGTAAAGATAAGGATTTTGTCCTTTTCAGCAGACTTGAAACCTTACACTTCTACACTTGATATACAAGTTATGGTAAGTACTTTATATACTCGAGTATAAGCCAACCCAAGTATAAGCCCAGGCCCTTATTTTTAGAACAAAACTGGGTAAAACCTAATAACGTGAGTATAAGCCTAGTGTAACTAGCATTAGTCACAACCTCCCCAAATATATAGCCAGTCAGCCCCCAGTATTATATTACCAGCAGGGGTGAACCCAGCCCCCAATATATGTAATATATAAGATACACCATAGAAAATAGATAGAGCATGCCACCATGAGGTATAAAATAGATACAGTGTGTCACCATGTAGTATAAAATGCATACAGCATGCTGCCATGTAGTATAAAATGCATACAACGTGCTGCAATGTAGTATAAAATGCATACAGCGTGCGGCCATGTAGTATAAAATGCATACCGCATATCACCAAGTAGTATAAAATGCATACAACGTCCCGCCATGTAGTATAAAATACATACAGTATGCTGCATTTAGTATAAAATGCATACAGAGTGCCACCATGTAGTATAAAATGCATACAGCGTGCTGCCATGTAATATAAAATGCATACAGTGTGCCGCCATGTCATATAAAATACATACAGTGTACCGTCGTGTAGTATAAAATGCATACAGTGTATCGCCGTGTAGTATAAAATGTATACAACCTTCCGCATGTAGTATAAATACATACAACGTGCCACCATGTAGTATAAAATGCTTGCAGAGTCCTGTCATGTAGTATAAAATACATACAGTGTACCGTTGTGTAGAATAAAATGCATACAGTGCACTGCCATGTAGTATAAAATGCATACAACCTTCCGCATGTAGTATAAATACATACAGCATGCAACCATTTAGTATAAAATGCATATAGCGCACCGCTATGTAGTACAAAATGCATACAACCTTCCGCATGTAGTATAAATACATAAAGCGTGCCAACATGTAGTATAAAATGCATACAGCGTGCCTCCATCTAGTGTAAAATGCATACAGCATACTGCCATGTAGTATAAAATACATACAGTGTACGCCATGTAGTATAAAATGCATACAGCATGCTGCCATGTAATATAAAATGCATACAGTGTGCCGCCACGTCATAAAAAAATACATACAGTGTACCGTCATGTAGTATAAAATGCATACAGTGTATCGCCATGTAGTATAAAATGCATACAACCTTCCGCATGTAGTACAAAAATACATACAGCGTGCCACCATGTAGTATAAAATGCATGCAGAGTCCCGCCATGTAGTATAAAATACATACAGTGTACCGTCGTGTAGTATAAAATGCATACAGTGCACTGCCATGTAGTATAAAATGCATACAACCTTCCGCATGTAGTATAAATACATACAGCATGCAACCATTTAGTATAAAATGCATATAGCGCACCGCTATGTAGTATAAAATGCATACAACCTTCCGCATGTAGTATAAATACATATAGTGTGCCAACATGTAGTATAAAATGCATACAGCGTGCCTCCATCTAGTGTAAAATGCATACAGCATACTGCCATGTAGTATAAAATACATACAGCGTACGCCATGTAGTATAAAATGCATACAGCGTGCCTCCATCTAGTGTAAAATGCATACAGCATACTGCCATGTAGTATAAAATACATACAGCGTAGGCCATGTAGTATAAAATGCATACAGTGTGCCGCCGTGTAGTGTAAAATGCATATAGCATGCCCCCATGTAGAATAAATACATACAGCGTGCAGCCATGTAGTATAAAATGCTTACTGCATGCCGCCATGTAGTGTATAATACATACAGCACTCCGCCATGTAGTATAAAATGCTTTCTGCATGCCGCCATGCAGTATAAAATGCACACAGTGTGCCAGCTGAGATGCATAAAGCATGCCACCATGAAGTACAAAATGCATACAGCATGCCGCCATTTATTACAAAATACATACAGAGTGCCACCATGTAGTATAAAATGCACAGAGTGCCTCCATGTAGTACAAAATGCATACAGCGTGCCGGCATATAGTATAAAATGCATACAGAGTGCCACCATGTAGTATAAAATGCATACAGCGCACCGCCATGTAGTATAAAATGCAAACAACTTACCACATGTAGTATAAATACATGCAGCGTGCCACCATGTACTATAAAATGCATACAGAGTCCCGCCATGTAGTATAAAATACATACAGTACACTGTCGTATAGTATAAAATTTATACAGTGTCCCTCCATGTAGTATAAAATACATACAGCGTGCAACCATGTAGTATAAAATGTATACAGAGCACCGCCATGTATTATAAAATGCAAACAACCTACCCCATGTAGTATAAATGCATACAGCGTACACCATGATGAGAGCAAGCAACTAACCTCATAGTGTGCATGTGGCCAGCATTCATGGAGCTGCTGCTGCTGCACGGGCAGCAAGAAGAGGACCTGGGGAGGGAAACGTGAGTTTAGTTTTTTATACCGGAGTATAAGCCGAGCGGGGATTTTTCAGCAGAAAAATTGTGCTGAAAAACGTGACTAATACTTGAGCATGTACAGTGAGTACATTTGACACAAATATGAATATAGGGATAAAAATAGGGATAAATATTAAAATTTGTGAATACTATAAAGAAAGTCCAATTAGTCATGGGTTGAACCTAGCATAACCGACTCTAATCACCCTTCTTGTGATATTTATTTTCTTTTGCAAGGATCCCCGTGGAAACTTAATAGAGCAATGGCAAGAAGAAATTGCTGAATTAGGAGTTGTGTCAAATGCGTTCCAACTAAGTGATAATCCACCACTTGGAGACTGGTCAATCAAAGTAAAACTGCATGTGAGTATGCTATTCTGTAAATGTTAAAGTCTTACCGTGCTTTTCCGAAAATAAGACAGTCATTCAAAATTATCTGGGATGAGGGGCTAGGGAAGAATCTGTTAGCCCCAAAGCGGGATAGCAAAGATACAGACAGAACACAAAGCTCAGCGTTCACTCTTGGACCAGGAGCCCGGGACGATGGTAGCGTAATGCAAAAGAACCGAAAAGAAAGTGGATGAAACGAATCTTTAATTCTCACCCAGGGACCAGTCATCAAATGTGGAGACTTTATTATGTCATAATACAGCAACGCGTTTCAGCTCCGAACCAAGGCTTTCATCTAGAATGACACTGTTTAACATACAAAAGTGATATATAGACAAAAAAAGCCCGGGGGTACATGAACAAATAACGTGAGCCAGGGGGGGCTAAAAAAATATACTTAACGGCTGGTCAAAATATCTAAAACAATTCTGCATAATATTTATAATAATGAAGCTAAAAAGAAGAATACATAAAATAAATAAATATGATCATACTTATCCTTGTGCCAGTCTAAGTCTGAAGAGATACCAAATACTGATGCATAAGTTAAATGCGCGATCCGCAAACTATGCATCGCATAGAGAATCAAAAAGGGGCAAGCGAACGTCATCACCTCATTAGGACCCATTGGGCTTTAGCGTATTTAGTTTATAATCCAGTAGGACTCTCTTTGATTGACAGTCCTGACCTGATCAGACACCTTCTCGGATATTTGTTCAATGTTACTCTAATATGGTAAAATACCCCTCCGTGTTCCAGAAAAATATGTCTAGAGCTGAAACGTTGCTGTTTTAAGCCATAATCAAGTATCCACATTTGATGACTGGTCTGTGAGAATCAAAGTGCGTTCCATCCTCTTTCTTCTGAAGTCTTTTGCAGTGTCATTTCTTAAGATACTGTAGTCGTGCTATCACATACATCAGCATAGCCATCTGAATTCCATCAAGAAAGTCTTATGACTCTTCCATGTACAATAATCTATGTTACATTTAACAATCCCAGTATTTATGAACAAAAAGCAAGATTTTTATTTAAAGGCCATTACTGTATATCATAGTATCATAGTATATAAGGCTGGAAAAAGACGCAAGTCCATCAAGTCCAACCTTTAAGAATTAAATAAATGTTTTATCCCCATAACCCAACTTGACTGTGTAAACCCACTACAAGGTCATTAATAAAAATATTAAAAAGAAGTGGCCCCAATACTGACCCCTGTGGCACTCCACTGGTAACCTCAACCCAATCTGAGAATGTGCCATTAATGACGACCCTCTGTTTTCTATCACTAAGCCAATTACTTACCCAAATACAAATGGTTGGACGGAGAGTGTTTGTGAACAGCAGTTTTGAGCTCTTTTATATCTTTATTTTTGAAGCTTGAAATGTGGCAAAAGGTAGAAAAGTTCCAGGGCGCTGAATACTGTCGCAAGACACTGTGTAGTATTGGGAGAGGGGTCACGTGGCGCCTTAGGGTGGGAGACGTGATGGTATTGCAGATAGGGGGGTCTAAGGTTGGATGAAGTGGGTAGGAAGAAGATTTGTGGAGAGCTGCGGCATACCTTGTGACACGCAGTGAAGCCTGCAGTCCAATATTGAAGAAGGCGGAAGTCAAAAACACAGGTTGGTAAGTGCGCGCAAGGCACTGTGTACAGTGGTGACTAAAAGTATTGGCAACCCATGCAATTCTGTCAGATAATACTCAATTTTTTCCAAAAATGATTACATCCAGAAATTTGTTAGTATTATTATCTTCATTTAATTTGTCATTAATGGAAAACCACAAAAAGAATTGTCAAAAAGCCAAATTGGATATAATTCCACAGAAAACATAAAAAGGGCTAGACAAAAGTATTGTCACAGTTTGAAAAACCATGTGATGCTTCTCTAATTTGTGTAATTAACAGCACCTGTAACTTACCTGTGGCACCTAACAGGTGGCGGCAATAACTAAATCACACTTGCAGCCAATTGAAATGGATTAAAGTTGACCCAACCTCTGTCCTGTGTCCTTGTGTGTACCACATTGAGCATGGAGAAAAGAAAGACCAAAGAACTGTCTGAGGACTTGAGAATCAAAATTGTGAGGAAGCATGAGCGATCTCAAGGCTACAAGTCCATCTCTAAAGTCCTGAATGTTCCTGTGTCTACCTTGCAAAGTGTCATCAAGAAGTTTCAAGCCCATGGCACAGTGGCACCTCCATAGATGTGGACGCAAAAGAAAAATTGACAAGAGATTTCAATGAAAGATAGTGCGGATGGTGGATAAAGAACCTTGATTAACATCCAAACAAGTCCAAGCTGCCCTGCAGTCCGAGGGTACAGCAGTGTCAACCCATACTATCTGTCGGCTACTGAATGAAAAGGGACTGTATGGTAGGATACCCAGGAAGACCCCACTTCTTACAAAGAAACATAAAAAAGCCAGGCTGGAATTTCTCAAAACTTACCTGAGAAAGCCTAAAACGTTTTGGGAGAATGTTCTCTGGTCATATTAGACAAAAGTAGAGCTTTTTGGGAAATGGCATCAACATAGAGTTTACAGGAAAAAGGCCTTCAAAGAAAAGAACATAGTCCCTATAGTCAAACATGCCGGAGGTTCCCTGATGTTTTGGGGTTGCTTTGCTGCCTCTGGAGTCTGAAGACTACCAAAAAATTTTGCAGCATAATGCAGGGCCCAGTGTGAGAAAGCTATGTCTCCCTCAGAGGTCATGGGTCTTTCAGCAGGACAATGACCCAAAACACACTTCAAAAAGCACTAGAAAATGGTTTGAGAGAAAGCAACGAAGACTTCTAAAGTGGCCAGTGGTCAGAGTCCAGACCTGAATCCCATAGAACACCTGTGGAGAGATCTCAAAATTGCAGTTTGGAGATGGCACCCTACAAAGAAGTTTGCCAAAGAAGAATGGTCTAAAATTCAAGCAGAGCCTTGTAAGAAATTCATTGATGGTCACCGGAAGCGGTTGTTCACAGTTATTTTGTCTAAAGGTTGTGCTAACAAGTATTAGGCTGAGGGTGCCAATACTTTTGCCCAGCCCATTTTTGGAGTTTTGTGTAAAATGATCAATGATTTGACTTTTTTTTCATTCTCTTTTGTGTTTTTTCATTACAAGCTAAATAAATGAAGAAATTAATATTAAAGAATTTGTGATTGCAATCATTTTCTGAACAAAAAATAATATTATCTGACAGAATTGCAGGGGTGCCAATATTTTTGGCCACCACTGAATATCACATACATATATGCATAATACAGACATATATGCATTTAAATGAATAACAGACATATATACACACATATATATGGGTAACATATATATACAGTACAGACCAAAAGTTTGATAGCATCAAAACTATGAATTAACACATGTGGAATTATATACTTAACAAAAAAGTGTGAAACAACTAAAAATATGTCTTATATTCTAGGTTCTTCAAAGTAGCCACCTTTTGCTTTGATTACTGCTTTGCACACTCAGGTAGATACATAGCAGTCGCAAAAACCATCAAGCGCTACAAAGAAACTGGACACATGAATACCACCCCAGGAAAGGAAGACCAAGAGTCACCTCTGCTGCGGAGGATAAGTTCATCTGAGTCACCAACCTCAGACATCGCAGGTTCACAGCAGCTCAGATTAGCAGATACAGCTCTACAACAACTGTTCAGAAGAGATTGTGTAAAGCAGGCCTTCATGGGAAAATAGCTGCTAGGAAAGCACTGCTAAGGACAAGCAGAAGAGACTTGTTTGGACCACAGAACACAAGTAACGGACATTAGACCAGTGGAAATCTGTGCTGTGGTCTGATGAATCCAAATTTAAGATCTTTGGTTCCAACCACTGTGTCTTTGTGGGATGCAAAAAAGATGATGGAATGGACTATACATGCCTGGTTCCCACCGTGAAGCATAGAGAAGGAGGGGTGATGGTGAGGGGGTGCTTTGCTGGTTGGGGATTTATTCTACATTGAAGGTATACTGAACCAGCATGGTTACCACAGCATCTTGCAGTGGCATGCTATTCCATCTGTTTTGCGTATAGTTGGATTATCATTTAGTTTTCAACAGGCAAATAGCCCAAACACACCTCCAGGCTGTGTAAGCACTATATGACCAAAAAGGAGAGTGATGGAATGCTACGCCAGATGACCTGACCTCCACAGTCACCAGATCTGAACCCAATCAAGATGATTTGGGTCAGCTGGACTGCAGAGTGATGGCAAAAGGGCCAACAAGTGCTAAGCATCTCTGGGAACTCCTTCAAGACTATTGTAAGACCATTTCAGGTGACTACCTCTTGAAGCTCATCAAGAGAATGCCAAAGAGTGTGCAAAGCAGTAATCAAAGCAAAAGGTGGCTACTTTGAAGAACATAGAATATAAGACATATTTTTAGTTGTTTCACACTTAGAAGTATATTATTCCACATGTGCTAATTCATAGTTTTGAAGCCTTCGGTGTGAATCTACAATTTTATAGTCAGAAAAATACAGAAACTCTCTTTAGAAACTCTCTTAAACATAAACATATACATTTATATAACTTTTATGCATATACTGTATGTATATATACAGTACAGACCAAAAGTTTGGACACACTCATTCAAAGAGTTTTCTGTATTTTCAGGACTATAATAATATATATATATAATGTATATATATATATATATATATATATATATATATATATATATATATATATATATATATATTTTATGCATATATGTGTGTGTATATTTCACATACACACACATATGTATAACAGGCATATACACACACATAAGCATAGCAGACATACATAAACACATATGCATATTATAGGTCTGTGTTATGCATATATGTGTGTATACATATGTTTTATGTATGTATGTCACATATATGTCACATATACGCGCATGTATATACATAAATATATGTATGTGAACTGTATAAACAACTTTTAGACACTAACAGTTATTGATGTGGAGGGCACAAAGCAGCCTTTGGATCTTCCTGGTCACTGTATATTCCCCCCTCTCTCTGTTGTTTCTTTCTCAACTTGTTTGCTGAAATAAGACTGTATCTGAGTGAACGGGGCAGATGCTGTTCCTGAAAGACTCCCCCTCAGCGGACCCACCACAGTTGCACTCCCTGCGACCACGATTGTTACGCCTTTGTTCAGAACAATTGTGTCAGCTGGGCACACTGGGTCTAGAAGAGATGCAACATACTTGACTTTTTACAGTATCATACTGGCCAACAAAAGCACAAAAAAATCCTCTGGTGGCTCTACTTGTAGCACTTTTATAATTGGCCTTGAAGATCTAGCAAAAACATTTAAAGTGAATGGAGTAATCATTCAACTTGATGGTCTATATCAATGATGGCAAATCTTTAAGACACCGAGTGCCCAAACTACAACCAAAACCCACATATTTTTCACAAAGTACCAATGCGACAATTAAAGTAGTAACCTGTGGACACCAATGCAGTAGAAAGAAGGAGAAGAAGTTTGGTTATAATTGCAACTTCTGTCTAGGGTTCTGGGCTGCCTGGGACTGCAAGAGGCCTTGAGTCCTGCCTGGCGAACTCTGCGCAGGGGTGATGACAAGAGTGCCCATATAGAGGGTGCCGAGTGCCACCTCTGGCACCCGTGCCATAGGTCCGCCACCACTTGTCTATATTATATAAAATTCCTTACAAATATTATAGATGTTTTGATCTTATTGATGATCCTACATTTTGTTTAACACCTACAGTGTTATCCCATATTTATCAAAAATAGCAAAAACTCCACTGTGTACAGTTTGCCTGTGAAGTATGCAGTGTGCAACAGATTCATGAAATGTGTTGTACATTCTTCATGAAAATCCTGTGCCTCCTGCACTGCTCCCTCAGTGTGCACCAACTTTTTTTTGGTGCACCTTTAATCTAGGGCGTGCGACACAATTCTGTCGGTCGGACTGGTCCGACTGCGCTCAGGAATGCCCCTTTAGATGCAGAATTTTGTGTAGTGTCAGGCATATTGTGTCCACTACATGTTATAAATACACATGCAAGCAGTTTGCACTGAAAAGAATGTGCAAAGTCAGACAGAAAACTGGTGCAAAGGCTTCAATAAATTTTGGCCATTGTCCTTCAATGTGCAAAGACTCACTCACTCCTAGTCATTTTAGTCTAATCTAATTAACTTTTTCCAGGTAAAGTGTCATTAAATGACAGCATATTCTAGTATTTATGTGCAAAATGGAACACCCAGAGAAAAGCCATGTAAACATGAGTTAGAGCATCATGAGCACCATGCAGATAGCATCAGTGCCGGTTTAACGTTTATTGATTCTCCTGATATACTTTTTATATTTAAAAATGTAAAATTACTTTAATTTAACAGGTAATAATCTTTAGTGATTTTCATTTCAACTTTTTATCAAATATTCCAATACTGATATAACAGAATGGAAATTATAGTAATAATAACACTATTTTTTATACTTTTGTTAGAATTTTGTTCTTTTTTATGGACACCAGATGGCAGTAAAGGCAAATGTAAAATTTTGTACTATTATAAAAAAACGAAAGAGTAAAGAAAATCTAGTTTTTTAATCTTAATGTACTGAATTTTGAATCAGTTTATATCTTGAATCTTCAACTGTTGTTCTGTATATTGCTAGTGTGTTTATTTCTGGAAACATTCCTGTATTTGGTTTTAAACAAAAGAGGATATATATATATATATATATATATATATATATATATATATATATATATATATATTGGAGAAACTAGATTCAGCACAACCCAGGAACAACAATGTGGATAGTAGTTTTTTTCTCTCTTTGGGAGCTAGTTTAATGTGAGTTCGCCTGCCTTTCTCACATCAGAGAGCTTGGTTAACTTAAAGGGGTGTTCACATTTAACTCCTTAACGCTCTGCATCCGATATATTGGAAGCGATGTGACTTAGTGCTCAGATTCTGATATATCAGACGCAGGCCGAGATTGGAGCTGAGCCGGCATCAGGTACACCGGGTGCCTGCAGTAACTAACAGCCGACATCCCTGTGAACACCCGTGGATGGAGTGGTCTGCGATTGCGAGTGTTTAACCTGTTAAATTCCGCGGTCAGCTTGAACTGCCTGTAAGGGTTTTCTGTCCCATGATGGCCTCCCCCTCCGATCAGGACCCCAGAGCTGTCTGTGACGTCATCTTAAAGGCACAGTGTCAGCCTATGCATGTGCATAAGCTGACACAGCTAATATGGTGGACTCATCTAGCCATGGTGGAACTAGTAAAAAAGATTTAAAAAAAATGTTATTCAATAAAAAATAAATGAATAAAAATGCCCATAAGCCCCATAACATATAAAGAGACATATAATGCAGAAAAAGTCTTAATCATAACACAAACCTCACATCTATAGTATCACTATAACAAACTCTTAACCCCTTCCCGGCGCGGTGCATGGAGAGGGCTTGCGGGCTGAGCCCTCTCCATAGCCGGTAGGTCTGTGCTGCATATTGTAGCAAAGGCTTACCGGTAACACCCGCGATCGGTGCTAGCACCGATCGAGGGTGTTTTTACGTCGATCGCCGCCGGCAATTCTGCTGGCGGCTTCAAAAAGATGGCGCCGCCATCTTGTCGCAGATCATCGCTCCCCGATGACGTCACGGGGAGCAGCGATCCGTCGGCATGGTAGCCTCGGGTGTTCCGAATACCCGAGGCTACTTCGTTTTAACCCATGCATTAGAATGTGCTAATTGCACATTGTAATGCATGGGCAGTAAAATCCACATATACTGCCATACAGTAGTATGGCAGTATATGATAGGATGAATCAGACTACCTAGAGTTAGAGTACCCTAGGGAGTCTGAAAAATAGTAAAAGCAAAAATAAAAAAAAGTTAAAAAAAATATATATAATAAAAAAACCTAAAAATTCTAATCACCCCCCTTTCCCTAGAACTGTATATAAATAAACAGTAAAAATCGTAAACACAATAGGTATCGCCGCATCTGAAAATGCCCGATCTATCAAAATATAATAACGTTTTTTCACTGCGTTTAACCCCATAACGGAAAATAGCGTCCAAAGTCGAAAATGGCATTTTTTTACAATTTTTAAAAATATAAAAAAATTTATAAACAGTGATCAAAAGGTCGCACAGTCCCAAACATTATAGCAATGAAAACACCATTAAAATTCGTAAAAAATTATACTACCCACAGCTCCGTACATCAAAGTATGAAAAAGTTATTGGCCCCAGAAGATGGCAAAATTAAAAAAAAATATTTTGTACAGGAGGTTTTAATTTTTTTAAAGGTATGAAAACATTATAAAACCTATACAAATTTGGTATCCACGTGATCGTACCGACCCAAAGAATAAAGTAGACATGTCATTTGGGACGCAGAGTGAAAGCTGTAAAATCCAAGCCCTCAAGAAAATGTCGCAAATGTGGTTTTTCACCATTTTCACTGCATTTGGAAATTTTTTCCCGCTTTCCAGTACACGCCATGGAATATTAAATACCGTCACTATGAAGTACAATTTGTTACGCAGGAAATAAGCCATAACACAGCTCTTTATGTGGAAAAATAAAAAAGTTATAGATTTTTGAAGTTGGTGAGTGAAAAATGGAAGTGAAAAAACTAAAAAAGGCCAAGTCGTTAAGGGGTTAAAAACCTGCTAAAAATGATGATTTTTACCAATTTAATCCCACAAAAAATGAAATTAAGAGTGATCAAAAAAACATATTACCAGTGTCGCAGTTGCTCCCGTGATCCCTGTCTTGGATCGCAGGTGCACCCGTGTTCCTCTGTGTGGCCCCGGAGCGCAGGTGAACTCATCTCTCCTGGCTCCAGCGGCGAGCTCTGTGGCTCCCATGGTTCGGCGCGTGCTTCCCCGTCTGCTAGGGCGCACCGACTTGCAAAGATTTAAAGAGCCAGTGCGCCAATAATTAGCTCTGGCCTTCCCACTTAAATTCCTGCCCCCTTCCTGTGACCCTTGCCGGATCTTCAAGCCATCCCCTGAAGAGAAAGCCCTCTGTGTATCTTGTGTATCCTACACTCCTGTGTATCCTGCGTTCCTGTGTATCCTGATCCGTGTGCCAGTCTGTTGCTATGTTCCTGATCCGTGTGCCAGCTCCTGCAATTCCTGACGTGAATCCTAGTGTGCCTTCCTGTGCTGTTCTCCCTCTGTTCTCCCACTGTCTCCCCGGGTACAGACTGCAATACAGGCTGCCACCCCGGCTAGTCGCACCTGTGGAACGACCTGGTGGTACCCCACTTCCACTTGGAAGACGGTGTTGCACAAATGATAGATTTTTCTAGACATTAGGATATTACTGTATATGGCAAATTTAGTAAAACATAAGAAAAAATATTCAAGTATGGTAATCGTATTAACCCATAGAATAAAGATAACATGATTATTAGGCTATACGGTGAACTCCAAAACAAAAGTAAAAAATCCAGTACAGAATTGATGCTTTTCTACTCCTGCTCTCAAAACAAAGTTAAGAAATTTTCAACAATTATATCTTATAATCTCTTTGATATGTAATAGCGTTCAAATGTTATAACCATATAAAGCGACGCGTGTCAGAATACAAAAATTGGCTAGCGTCTTAAAGGGTTAAGCAAATAAATGTTATTGTTTGTATAATAAAAAAGTTATACAATCTTCCAATATACTTTCTGCATTAATTTCTCATAGTTTTCTAGATCTCTGCTTGCTGTCCTGCTATAGAAAGCATCATTTATAGAGATGAGCGAGTATACTCGTCCGAGCTTGATGCTCGTTCGAGTATTAAGGTACTCGAAATGGCTCGTTGCTCGGACGAGTATTTCCCCTGCTCGAGATCGAGCATTTAATTAAACAAACACCGTGAAGAACAATGAAGAATAGAATAAAAACAGTGAACACAGTGAACACAGGATCATTTAAGTGAAGAACACAGTGAAAAACACAGTGAAGAATAGATTACAGATGTTCTGCACATCTGCTTACTTGTCGGAAGATACACGCGGAACGGCAGCAGGGAGACATCGCACAGCAGGGAGACATCTGGCGCAGCAGAGACACATCTGGCGCAGCAGAGACACATCTGGCGCAGCAGAGACACATCTGGCGCAGCAGAGACACATCGGGCGCAGCAGGGAGACATCGCGCGCAGCAGGGAGACATCGCCCGCAGCAGGGAGACATCGCGCGCAGCAGGGAGACATCGGGCACCAGGGAGACATCGGGCAGCAGGCAGACATCGGGCACCAGGGAGACATCGGGCAGCAGGGAGACATCGGGGAGACTTCAGTGGAAGAAGAGGAGCGGATCCCGGGACAGCGTATCTCCTCTCCCGACAAGTAAGCAGATGTGCCGAACATCTGTAATCTATTCTTCACTGTGTTCTTCACTGTGTTTTTCACTTAAATGATCCTGTGTTCACTGTTTTTATTCTATTCTTCACTGTTCTTCACATCTGATAATTTGTCGGGAGATAATATACGCGCGGAACAGTGAAGAATAGATTGCAGATGTTTGCATACATCTGATCACTTATCAGAAGACATTCTTTTTCAATTAAATAACACATTTTATTCCCGAACCATGGTCCCTTTGAAAAATGCTCGAGTCTCCCATTGACTTCAATGGGGCTCGTTATTCGAGACGAGCACTCGAGCATCTGGAAAAGTTCGTCTCGAATAACGAGCACCCGAGCATTTTAGTGCTCGCTCATCTCTAATCATTTTTTATTTCCAGTGGACAGAAATCTGACCATGGTTTGGAAGTTTGGAATGAAGCAAGTAGCAAGTAGAGCTCTAGAAAACTATGAGGAATTGATACAGGAAGTATATTGGAAAATTGTAACATTTTTCATAATACAAACAATAACACTAATTTGCCAAACTGGGAATACCCCTTTATGTCTCCTCCCCTCTGAAGATGGGGATTTGTCTTGTTGCCTACAAAGCTTTCGAATATCAAAAGCTCTGCATTAATAGACATGCGTCTATTTTCAGATTATGTACCTGAAGTGCATTTATCGAAATATCCCTTTTTTCAAAGTTTTTGCACACATATAGATTTTTGGCTATTACAGTGCCATCTGTCACCAAAATTCAAAAAGACCTGAGGTAACTGAATCTGCAATAAAAAATGAGGTTACTCTTTAAAGATTTTTAAGTTTCACCCCAGTTTTTACCGTATATATACTCAAGTATAAACCAGCTCCCTTTAGTATACAGCCAGCCAGCCCCCTTTAGTATATAGCCAAGCCCCTTTAGTATATAGCCAGCCCCCTGTAGTATATAGCAAGCCAGTGTCCTGTAGTATATCTCACCTTCTGACGCTCTCGATGCTCGGTGCGGCTCCTCGATACTCCCATCCCTGCAGCTCCTCTTTTTTCTTCTCTCTGCTGTAACAGCCAGCAGAGCCGCCTCCATGGGCTCTGCTGGACGGCACAAACTATGACATAATTAGCGGTGACACCATAGTGTTGGCTGCATTATAGTGTATTACTGCATCACTGTATTAGCTGCGTCTCTTCTGGCTAATAAAGCAGTGAGAAGAAGAAGAGGAACCGCGTGGAGCCGTACGGGGCATCGCGGAACCGCACTGTTTTGTGATGAAAAACTTGACTTATATACGAGTATATACGGTATGTAGTTTCTAAATAAAAAATTTGATTCCCCCACCTCACCCCCAGGTGATGAAAATACAGGGTATCATTGGATATATTTTTTAAAATATTTGTCACATTTCTTTTGTTTTTTGATCTGATGTGTATTTCTCAGGATATCCTCATTTTTTAGCCTTGTTTTTTCATTATGATTTTTGGTGATTACAGCACCATATGTTAATGAAAATGACTTGAATTATAGATTGAATCAATGTAATTTTCCCTGGGGAATCCAATGTGAAATAAAAAATTTTAGTGTTTTAACTTGCCACCAGTTATGCATGTTTATGTGACCTGGTTTCTCTCTGACAATAACATATTCAAATAATTAGTAACTATGGATTGTATAAAGTATCAGTCAATGCACAGATATTTTAACAATCTGGATACTCTGGTTTCTCTCCATACTGCAGAAGTATACATAATAAGCCAATATCTATGGTGTCATAAAGCAAACTTTGGTGTGAGCTTATAATAGATTACTTTCCTATGGTATACCTTCTGTGCCTCGTATGATTCTATATGGATTTGTCCTTAGTCATGTAATTGTCTCAATGATGGGCATATGTCAGTGGTATATTGAAGTAAAGACAGGAGAAACCACTGGTTTGTACCTCTTTCTTCACTAGTTGCACAAAAAGTCTGACACCTTCCAAAAAGGGGTGTAGTGGGGAAATAGGTAGGGCCATCCGCCACCAACAAATTTACCATCTTTCACATCAGAAAATGGGAAAGCTAGCTACAGTTGACTCCAGCACCTGGCAGGAGCAGATTATTGGCAGGTCTGTGCACCATATCATATATTATGTTCATACTATTCAAGGGCAACGGTTTATCAAAACTGATGTCTTAAATCAGGGGGTGTAGAAATCTATGCCAGGAAGAATTGAGCTATATGCCAGCGACCATTCAGCTTGAAGGGTCATAGGCTATAGCGAGTGGCACAGGGAAGGAACGCTCCGCACCAACCACCTCTGCTCCCAGCCGCACACCCCTCTCATGCCCCTCCATGCCCACATGGCATCACCATCCAATGCAATTATTTCAGGGCTTTTACAACAAAAAACTGGCATACAAGCCCTGATAAGTGTCCCCCATAGTCTTTCCATTCACTCTTACAATCTACCTCAGCTCACCTCGTTTCATATTTCTTTTCCCGTTTGCCAGCTTCTAGAGGGAAGGAATTATGAGGATTACCTCTCCATAGCTAAGCTTGGTTCTTGGAGCTTGGTGTTTACACAGATGACCAGACCAAAAAATGCAATCCAACGTTTTTTTTTGTATATATATATCAAAAACATTCAGTGACATAAAACATATATACATCACCAAGCCTTCGGCGAGATATGCCAATTGTCTACAAGAGAGCTGCACGCTAGGAGGCAATGGCTGTTCACTGAGACGCTAATGCCTGGATTGTCCTCAGACACACCTCAGGAAGGAGGACACACCTCCAAAATGTCACAGGACAATCCGGGCAATAGCGTCTCAGTGAACAGGCATTGCCTCCTAGTGTGCAGCTCTCTTGTAGACAATTGGCATATCTCGCCGAAGGCCTGGTGATGTGTATATGTTTTATGTCACTGAATGTTTTTGATATATAAAAAAAACCCGTTGGATCGCATTTTTTGGTCTGGTCATCTGTGTAAAGACGCGGTTTGATGGGGAGTGAGAGCCCATATTACTAGACGGAGCCTACTTTTTGTAAATGTTTGCACTCTTGGAGCTTGGTGCTCAAATACAATCAATGAAACAGAATACAAAGGTAAACAAAAACAACAAACAGCAACACAGAAGCATTATACACATATGAGGGGAACATGCAATGGACACATTTAAATGAATCAGTTCAGATCAGAAAAAGCAATACTGTTTATAAAAGGGACGCTATTTACAAGGGGCACACAGTCAATTTAAAAAAACTTAAGTGTTAATTGGTCTCCTAGAAAGTATTGCATTTCTGGAGCCACATGCTGTACATGCCTGTTTTTTTACTGTACAGTACTAGGCATGAGCCCTAACTGTACACTAAGTACAGGCATGTTGCTGCAAACATAAAAGGGGAGATGATTTAAAGGGAACTGGCCAACATGGAGGTCATTTATACTTGATGCAAGGTTACAATAGCCTATGGCATGTTCAAAAATGCCATTTTCAGCAATATAAATAAATCCACTAATTTTTAATTGATTATTTTACATTACCTGCCAGGGGTGAGTTTTGGAGGTGGTGGGCAGTTCAAACGATACACGCCATCTTCTACTCAATCCCTTCTCCCAACCTCCTCACTCAGGGAGCAGGGGACAGGCTGTTCGAGGGGGAGGAAGGGGCATGAGTAAGTGGGAGAGGAGGAAGAATTAAGGTGAAGATGTCTTGTGATGTTTGAACTGGTGGAAATTACTCCAGTTTGGTGTAGACAGATTAATACATCGCCACCATTGTAAGGTCCATTGAATGGTCCTGTAGTAGTTAAAGGTGTTGTCCAAGAGTTTAAAAAAATATAAAGGTGGCCTGGCGGGGGAGGCACTGTAAAAAAGAATAAACACAATAATACACATTGAAACTAATGCTGTATCAGGCGCAGGGACTGGTGGAAGTGCCAGGTGGGCAGAAGTTGTATAACTTTTTTTTTTTACAGCCCCCCATCCACCTATATGTTTTTTTAAACACATGGACAAGTTCTTTAATATCCATTTTTTTAAATCCTTCATGACAAGCACCACAATCTCATGATAGTTATTTTATTTAAAATCAACAGAAATATCAAACAAAACTGGCTAACTGCTTGCAATGCTGAACATCTGTGTGGTTCATGCTGGTCTTGTTTCTTGCATTTTTAAGCTGTATACTTCATACCAATCATCGACTATAGACATGCTACAGATTCAGAATCTGCAGTTACAGTCCTATTCCATTGTGGATTTTTCATGCAGGATGTGGATGAGATTTGTATAAATCCCATCCAAAACATGGGTACTGTGTTATCGGGACCACTTGCCAAGAATTGCTGTGCTTAAAATGTGAATGCAATTTCTGAACAATATTTTGATGAATATTATTAGAGTTTTTATTGATCTGTTCTATATCCTCTTAAAACTTTTTTCTTTAAGTAGATTATTATAACACATTGATGTGGGCTGTGCACATGCATGTGTTAGTGATCAGTAAACCAAAGATATTTAAGCTTTTTGTAAAGCAGACAAAATTTTGAGCGAAACAGATTTTTATAGAACAGTTTGGAATATTTCTTTTGTTATGGTTGATAGTGTACATCAAAAGACACTAGAGCAAACAATTAACTGGCGCCAGCTGACTTTGTTTTATGGAAAAGGTTAAATTCAGGTTAAAATAATTGGCAAAAATCATAAATAGATGGAAAATGTGATGGCACACACCTTTTCCAAAATGTTAACAATTGGTAGCAGATGTGAGACTTTGAGAAGTAACTGGATAGACAGCTTGCATCAGTTAAATGAGCTTTTCTGTTAAATTTGCAACTTATTTTATAGTCATCACAGTTTTCTTATTGTTACTATGTATGTGGCATATATCCTTTTAAATACATTTTTCAATATAAAATTTTTCAATTTTGTGTTCACTTGTGAACACAACCTTATCAATAACCAGTTACAGCTGTTACATGTAACCCCTGTAAATGTATGGCCCAAAATGTACCTTCTGTTCTAAAAATGTTCTTTCAAGATCTGTATGAGGCACCATACGAGTTACAACATTGTAAAAGTTGATTTCTGCACTGGAATTCTGCTGCCACATTATGTGATAACTCACTATTTGCTGTAGATAAAAAACATGGATGCTGATTTTTTTTTTTCAGCGATATGTGTATGGCAGTGTCATCATTCCCATACACTACTAGGCTACTTTATAGCGCTGTGAATTTGCTGTGCAGAAAAAATGTGAGCCAAATACCCACACAATGGGGCACTTTTACTTACCCTTCCCTGGAGTTCACCGGAGGAACCCCCATGATAGGGGTTAAATTGTGTTTGAGGGCAAATTCATTTAAAAAGAAGCCAAACACATAAAAAATTGAGAGAGATCCATGCAGCAATGTGTGAACATGCTGTACGTTCTGATAGGAAAAACCAGTAGAATTCCTTTTTGCATCTGTCAGACAGTAAGAGTCATTTGCTCAATAAAACAGTAAATCAACAGTCAGATGGCAATTTAGAATTGTTGAATATATAAAAGGGTAACACATTTACATTTTTGTTTTGTAGCAACAACTTCATTATCAAACCTTTACTGTGACTCATTATGGTATGTATGCTTCAATATGCTATCTATACCACTTCTTTCCTAAAAACAAAATAACTGATGTTCATGAATGACACTTTACTTCCAATTCATATTTTGTCTGCACATTAGTTCTACCGAAATTTGAAGTTCTCCTGTCCCTGCCAACACATCATACAATGAAGACAGGTTTATTAGAAGGTACAGTGACTGCTAGGTAAGTTCATTGTCTTCTTGGATACTATTTAATCTGTAGGTTTACATATATAAATTAGTTTTGGGCAACCTCTCAGATTAATAATTCTGCTAAACCGCATTTGGCCGATCTATGTCATCCTCTGGATCACGCTGGGACAATGCCAGCGCAATCCATATATACAGCCTGGTCCCTGCTGCCTCTGCCCGCACTGACAGATGCATTGCATTGCAGTACAGAAGTACTGCAACGTATTGTATAAGGCAGTGATGGCGTACCTTTTAGAGACAGAGTTCTCAAACTACAACAAAGGCCCACTTACTTATCGATGAGTGGCAACACAGGACTGTAATTAGTAATTAGTGTGAAATTTGGATGATCATTGTAGCTTCCCTCCAGGGTCCCATAAACAGGAAAAATTGTCAGGGCCGGAGCAGGAGCTACAATGAAAATCCAGATCTGTCCACACCTTCCAACTCCTCCAGTAGCCCCAGGTAGCACTGTTGCTTTAAAATAGCTCTGTGCACAGCAAGTCTTGGGCTGTCTGGGACTGCAGGAAGATATTTGGAGTCCTCTCTGGTGATGGCCTGGGTGCCCACAGAGAGGGCTCTGAGTGCCACCTCTGGCACCCGTGCCATTGGTTCACCACCACTGGTATAAGGGATCAAGGTATCCCCAGTGTAAGTCCCCTAGTGGGACAATAAAAAAAGGTTAAAGGTTTTTAAAAAATAAATAAAAATACAAAAACACCAATAAAACCTCCTATTCCCTATATAATGGGGCAAATTTACTTACCTGGTCCTGTTGCGATCCCTGATTCGGACTTCCCGACGAGGATGAAGTCCGGCGTGATTCAAGAAGACCGTGCGCCCGGTTGGGAGGAATTTATTCAGAAAGTATATTGGAAATTTGTATAACCTTTCATTATTAAAACAATATACACTCACCGGCCACTTTATTAGGTACACCTGTCCAACTGCTCGTTAACACTTCATTTCTAATCATCCAATCACATGGCGGCAACTCAGTGCATTTAGGCATGTAGACATGGTCAAGACAATCTCCTGCAGTTCAAACCGAGCATCTGTAGGGGGAAGAAAGGTGATTTGAGTGCCTTTGAACGTGGCATGGTTGTTGGTGCCAGAAGGGCTGGTCTGAGTATTTCAGAAACTGTTGATCTACTGAGATTTTCACGCACAACCATCTCTAGGGTTTACAGAGAATGGTCCGAAAAAGAAAAAACATCCAGTGAGCAGCAGTTCTGTGGGCGGAAATGCCTTGTTGATGCCAGAGGTCAGAGGAGAATGGGCAGACTGGTTCGAGCTGATAGAAAGGCAACAGTGACTCAAATCACCACCCGTTACAACCAAGGTAGGCAGAAGAGCATCTCTGAATGCACAGTACGTCGAACTTTGAGGCAGATGGGCTACAGCAGCAGAAGACCACACCGGGTGCCACTCCTTTCAGCTAAGAACAAGAAACTGAGGCTACAATTTGCACAAGCTCATCGAAATTGGACAGTAGAAGATTGGAAAACTTTGCCTGGTCTGATGAGTCTCGATTTCTGCTGTGACATTCGGATGGTAGGGTCAGAATTTGGCGTCAACAACATGAAAGCATGGATCCATCCTGCCTTGTATCAACGGTTCAGGCTGGTGGTGGTGGTGTCATGGTGTGGGGAATATTTTCTTGGCACTCTTTGGGCCCCTTGGTACCAATTGAGCATCGTTGCAACGCCACAGCCTACCTGAGTATTGTTGCTGACTATGTCCATCCCTTTATGACCACAATGTACCCAACATCTGATGGCTACTTTCAGCAGGATAATGCGCCATGTCATAAAGCTGGAATCATCTCAGACTGGTTTCTTGAACATGACAATGAGTTCACTGTACTCAAATGGCCTCCACAGTCACCAGATCTCAATCCAATAGAGCATCTTTGGGATGTGGTGGAATGGGAGATTCGCATCATGGATGTGCAGCCGACAAATCTGCGGCAACTGTGTGATGCCATCATGTCAATATAGACCAAAATCTCTGAGGAATGCTTTCAGCACCTTGTTGAATCTATGTCACGAAGAATTGAGGCAATTCTGAAGGCAAAAGGGGGTCCAACCTGTTACTAGCATGGTGTACCTAATAAAGTGGCCGGTGAGTGTAAATTACCACTACTACCACACATTGGCTGCCCAAGTCAATCACTATTATACTAGTGGTTACAAAGAAGGAAAAGAAGCAGCAGCACGGTTTGCTGAAAGGTTTGCTGAAAAAAATTCCTTGATGTTTTGTTCATCTACACATGACAGAGACTATAAACTGTCTTACCTTGCAATTGTAAACTCATTTAAATCATCTTTTTGCTGTGCCACTTTCTGACAGAAAGGTAAGTTTATGAACCTATGAATGGCAGTGAAATGGCACTGTTCTGTCCTACGGCATATAGTCAGGTTGTCCTATCCTGTGGATAGGGCCTAACATGGTTTTGGGAAGCCCCTTTAATCTATATGGTTGAGTTGTAACTTTCTTATCTTTCATGTTTTGTAGGTATACCTATGGGATGAAAGTTAGAGGAAAGCTGACTGTCAGCTTACACTATAATTCATTTCATCTAAAGAAAAACAATATTACCAAACATTTTGAGGTAGTTATACCTTTTATTGAAATTGCTAAGTCACACATACCACTGCTAAGTCACATCTAACCACACACACCACTGCTAAGTCACATATAACCACACACACACACACACCACTGCTATCTCACATCTAACCACACACACCACTGCTAAGTCACATCTAACCACACACACCACTGCTAAGTCACATCTAACCACACACACCACTGCTAAGTCACATCTAACCACACACACCACTGCTATGTCTCATCTAACCACACACACCACTGCTATGTCTCATCTAACCACACACCACTGCTAAGTCACATCTAACCACACACACCACTAAGTCACATCTAACCACACACACCACTGCTATCTCACATCTAACCACACACCACTGCTAAGTCACATCTAACGACACACACACACCACTGCTATCTCACATCTAACCACACACACCACTGCTAAGTCACATCTAACCACACACACCACTGCTATCTCACATCTAACCACACACACCACTGCTATCTCACATCTAACCACACACACCACTGCTAAGTCACATCTAACCACACACACCACTGCTATCTCACATCTAACCACACATACACACCACTGCTATGTCTCATCTAACAACACACACACCACTGTTATGTCACATCTAACCACACACACCACTGCTATCTCACATCTAACCACACACACCACTGCTATCTCACATCTAACCACACACACCACTGCTATGTCTCATCTAACAACACACACACCACTGCTATGTCACATCTAACTACACACACCACTGCTAAGTCACATCTAAGCACACATACACACCACTGCTATCTCACATCTAACCACACACACCACTGCTATGTCTCATCTAACAACACATACCACTGCTAAGTCACATCTAAGCACACACACCACTGCTATCTCACATCTAACCACACACACCACTGCTATGTCTCATCTAACAACACATACCACTGCTAAGTCACATCTAACCACACACACACACCACTGCTATGTCACATCTAACCACACACCACTGCTAAGTCACATCTAACCACACACACCACTGCTAAGTCACATCTAACCACACACACACCACTGCTATGTCACATATAACCACACATACCACTGGTATGTCTCATCTAACCACACACACCACTGCTATCTCACATCTAACCACACACATACCACTGCTACCCCACATGTCACATATAACCACACATACCACTGCTACCCCACATGTCACATATAACCACACACAAACACCACTGCATGCCATATCTAACCACACACACCACTGCTCTGTCACATATAACCACACACAGCACTGCTATCTCACATCTAACCACACACACCACTGCTACCCCACATGTCACATATAACCACACACACACACCACTACATGTCATATCTAACCACACACACACCACTGCTCTGTCACATATAACCACACACACACACACATCAATGCATGTCATATCTAACCACTCACACACACACCACTGCCAAGTCACATCTAACCACACACACCCACTGCTATGTCACATCAAACCACACACACACCACTGCTATGTCACATCTAACCACACACAGCACTGCTATGACACATATAACCACACACACTCGACTTCTATGTCACATATAACCAAACATACTACTGCAAAGTCACAGATCAGAGTCCAAATTTTTGTTAATTTTGCCCTCCTGAGTATATTTAAGATTTATTTCCTCGTAGGTATACCCCTGTTATAGATACTGACCAAAGTCTACATAAACTAATGCACTCTGTGCTTAATTTTTTTTTACAAGAATGTGTTTTGTAGCTCAATAAAGAAATAGACATAGCCATGCTAATTATGTAACATATTTTATCTTTTTATGTGGATGTTAAATAACAGATAATAGGAAAAACAGTGTAAACATTTTCTCTCTCCAATGCCATTATTACCATTATTGTGAGAATATATATATATATATATATATATATATATATATATATATATATATATATATATATATATATAATCAAATACTGCTGTTTGATGGTTGTAGTCATTGTATTGCATATTGCCATTTTAGAGCAGAGGCCATGCACATGAAATAACAATGTACATTCATCCAAGTGTCATATTCCATATCTCAAAAGTGATTGTTCACTGATTCTTCAATAGACACAACTGTACACAAGATCCAGTTTTAACTCTAGGCGTGACCCTTATTTATTTCTATCTGTGCTTGTATCATCATTTGTCATAGATCAATGGTGTTTCAAAGTTTAGCTTCACTGACCTAGAACTGAAGAAGCTCATGAGGTATGAAGATAAAAATCGTGAGAGTTTAACATTTGGTGGTCCAGTGGATGTTGTTGTCATGGTTACCGAGGATCTTACAGGTAAATTTACTGTATGAGCTGGGAGTAAAGTGTAGTCTTTTGCCGTTCTTTTTAGGATATTGAATAGAATTATATATATTTTATATATATATATGAGAGTACATATATAATTTATGAATATTTTTCACAGTCCCCTTTCTAACCATGGAGCGCCACAGTTTCTGTCACACAGCCCCAGTTAATTTTCCCTCACCTGAGATTTTCCCTCACCTGAGATTTTCACTCACCTGAGATCTTAAGATTCCCAGTTCCAATGAGAGTTAATGGAAATGACACTCTTCGTCCTCTCATTTCTAGTTTTTTATTTACAGCATTTACAATTTTTTATCATCTTCCTACTGCTTTGCATGAAATATTAAATGATTACCATATTTTTTGGACTATTAGGCGCACCAGATTATAAGGCACACCTGGTTTTAGAACGAGGAAGGCCATGGATGATAAATATAAGAATATAGCAATGTTCAGGGTGTCTGGATCTACACTACCGCTCAAAAGTTTAGACATCCAGACAATTTTGTGTTTTCCATGAAAACGCATACATTTATTTTTCAAATGAGTTGCAAAATGGATAAAAAATATAGTCCAGTGGTTTTATTTAAAAAAACAAAGAAATTTCTAAGTGACCACAAAGCGGTGTTATATAAGTAGGTGTCCCTGCTTTATCAGGCTTTATTTTGATGGTAGATTTCTTTAAAGTTCTTGCACCTTCAACAAAAATATGCATTCCTTTATAAAGTTGATCTCAGTGAGTCATCAAAGAGATGATGAATTGCTTAGTCAATTTCTAACAGTATAGTATAGCCTAAAATTATATTGCTAGCCCTAAAATTCTGTGAACAATGTATTTTGCATAGACAATCATTCCAGATCAATATTCATCACTTTGTTACTTTCCAAGTAACAAGGGAATATATGTACATGTGTTAATCAACTAGATAGATAAGGATTTCAAAACTAAACATACTCAATGTGGGCTTTGTCAAACCTTAAATTGTGTTAACATTTCCCCCATAAAGTTGATATTAATCCTAAAACACCTTTATCTTTTATTGAGTTTTATAGTGCGCATGCACTTCATAACAATGTATCTGTTGGATACTGTATATGGATACTGTAATGCAGCCTATTGAACAACATTCATTTGGAATGATTATCTCTTATTTCATGTGGTTTTATGAGTTACTAATATAACCCATTTTGAAGAACTGTTACCTAAAGGTTACTATACCCACCTGCCGCACAGCTGTACCTTAGATTTGGCTTTGTGCTCCCGGCTTTTTTCTTTTTCTGCCTTTCTATTGGTCAGATGTGTCTTAGGAGTTTTGCCCTTTAAATACTCTAAAGAGTGTAGGTCTTTAGTAAATGTGTGACTTTTTGAACAAAAGTCACATAAAAGTCCCCCAAAAGCCGCAAACAGCTCTAAGCAATTTCCAAAGCCTGGCAAGAGCAGATGTTGATTTGAACCAATTTTGCGGCTTTTTTGTGACTTTTGATTAAAAAGTTGTAACTTTGACATCTGTAATAAATTGATAGCTCAGGGAACACTTCAGAAAACTAGACCATGGTGACCTTTGAACAGAGACTCTCTTAGGAGCAAAAAAAAAAACAAAATTGCAGAAGCGGCAAAAAATTTAGCAAAAACAAATGGAAAAGCCAAGCTTAAAAACAAAGTTACATGTGCCCCATTGTCTAAGTTTCCAAACCCTTCCCAAAATATTTTCACTTGACCAACTCCTTTTTTCCTTGCAACTTATTGTTTAGCACTTGACTAGCTGTTTATATCAACCTCTACTCTCTCTGACCTGTAGCTTTTTTCTAAATATCCCTTTTTCCTGTAGTTTTAGATTTGTTCACTTTTTCCTGTCACACCCCTTGCTTGTTTACAGGTTATTGCCCTGTTTGCTGGATGAATAATGTCCCTGCTTTCCTAGTCCATCCTGATATTGCCTCCTGATTTGGCCTTTGTTTGTAGATGGCACTTATTAAAGTTGCAGTGGCAACCAGGGTGCTTTGCAGCTGAGACCAACACTGCTTGCGAGGGGTAGGGCAAGGATGCAGGATAGCCTTAGATTACTGTCCCAAGGTCCTGGAAGGTAGATTGGACAGTTAGGATCACATGACCCCCCCCCCCCACCTTCTCCAATCATTTTATGGACAAGAGTGTCTGGCTGATGAGGTAAAAACATTTCTGAACTAGGGGCCTTACCGTACATTTCAAGAGAACTTATAATAGATGTATATTGTTAAATTAATTAATATCCCCCCCCCCATACTTACACACACATTACAAGTAAAATGGCCAATCCCTATAATGCATTTATTACTGTTCACTTCTCATCCAGCCTTCCATAGTGCAGTCTAATAGGACCTTTCATGTGGTAAAGGTACACACAGGGCAGATTTGCTGCAATAAACTAACATTTGATTAGTTAACTATTTCTTCAATCTTGTGTCTCATAATTGTACTAAATGTTTATTGTTTTCTACAGTCTTGTTTTGAAATTACTTAAAACATTACTTATTAGTAGTTAAAGCTAAATTACCTGTGATTCAATGTTTTATATACAATGAAGCATAAAACTATGCTTGTGAAACTCTATTATTCTGCTGTAGGTATATCACTAAATGAAACCTCCAGTGTCTATGTTGTTGACAAAGAGTACTTCATTGAGTTTTACAACTATCCTACTGTGTTGAAACCTACACTGAACTTCACTGCTTATGTAAGTTTGATTATAATGTTATTGATTTTACAATGACCTTGATCATCATAAAATCTCAAAATCTCATTTTATATGTATAGTATAAGTAACATTCAAACAACAACTGTGTGGCATGTCTCTCTCTTCTATCATGAAAGCACAAATCTCTGTGTAGGAGATGTAAAAACAGCAGGATAATATATAAGTGGTTGGGAAGATGGTGTAGACTTTATGTGATGATACACAACACATATACAAAAGACATATGGAACTCATCTCCCCAGACACCACACACACTAGTATACTACTGTATATGTCATATAAGGCTATTAAGTAAAGTAGTTAACCCCTCTACTTTTAAAGAGGTTTGTACTTGAAAGAAAATTCTCAAATTGTAATCCCATAGTGATGTTTACACAATAAAGATTATTTTTAACCCCTTACTTTACATTTTTACTCAGTTCTATTGCTGTTTTAGCTCCTATCACTCTCTTGACTGTAATATTTCATAGTGTGGGCGGGGGCTTGCATTGTGATCCCTGTGTGCTGTGTGCTGATAAATGTGGTTAGATTGTCAGTGCAGTGCAGGTTTATATACACTTTTATTTAGCTTCTGAACATTGTACTACTATCTGACACATAACAAGAGATGAGACAGGTCAGAGATGATGAGATCCAGGAAATGCATATTACACATTACTCTACTATCACACCCATAACATACAAAGGTCTGCTATATCTCACATATAACACATACTGTCAGATCTGGTGTGCCTCTCCCTCCCCTGGATAGAGACCTTATCTGTCTGTAGTTTTACTTTCCTTACAAACTGGCCAACAGGAAGTGAGTGGAGCTCAGCTCAGCACCAGATATTTGCCGACCCTAAACTCAGATGTTACAGGGTCGTGTCTAGGGACAACTAAAATTGTGTACACCAGGTCTGATAGAGACAGGTTGGAATTATATGTGCAAAATGCTGGATTTTTGTTAATGACAGTGAAATAAAGAATGTGTTATTTTGTTATCCTGAGTATATTTAAGAAACTTGTCTTTGTGGAAATACCCCTTTAAAATTTTCTGTTCACCTATAATTATTAACAACAGTAATTTAGAAAAAATTCCAGAGCCCTGATTCTATTTCTTGAACTGCATTGAAAATATAGATTTTTTTTCCATCAAAGGAAAGGGTTGATCGTTTTCTTACTAAGAGATGAAATCAATCAGCACCAGTTCCAGTTCAAATATAGAGTTAGAGACTTGAAAGTATCCTTCATTTGATTAATATATTTTTTGTATGCTTTTCCTAAATCTTTATCTTAGCTTAAGATTCAGAGATATGACGGGAAAGATTTGACCACAGAAGAACGAAGGAATAAAGTTTCCGTGACAGTTACCCAATCTAAAATGTTTTTCACAGATGGAATGTTTAATGTAATATCTGAGGGCGAAAATGATATAGAATTACAACAATTTTTAACTTATCTAGTTCCCAAAAACAATGAAATAAAATTTGAAATTCCTTTATATGCAGACACAGCCCATTTAAAAATCAAGGTAAGAATTATTTGAAATTCTTTGTAAAACTACTACTATAAACCTACTGTATGAGCTCTACCCATGGTTGTATTAGAGCAGGGGTGTCAAACTCCTTTACGCAGAGGGGCACATCAGCCTTGTGTCATTTTCTTACTGTATAAATGCATCTACTCAAGCAGTTTAGTAGTTACATTTATACATCAATACCATTACATTTGAGAGCAACCACAAATCTGAACATATTAAGTAACTCAGTGCCAAGCAGCCTTTGCCCCCCTCATGTTCCCCTTTGGGAAAAACAAACATTTACTCACCTTTCCTTGATCCCACCAAGCAGCAGCCATCGTCTTCTTTGCTTCAGTGTGTACTTGCTGTACTTATTGGCTCTGTAATCGACACACGGGATGATGTTATCACGTGTGCTAGCTTTAGTGAGGAAAGGTGAGCATCGGAGTTACCCTGCCCCCATGCTACTCTCCTGACGAGCGCAGCATAGGGGCAAGAAAACAAGAGCTGGATCTGATAACATAAGGGCCATAAGGCTCCTATCACAATTTTATACAGTTTGTATACTAATTTACACCTACATTTATTAAATCTATACCCTAAATTATGAAACATTAACAAAAAACTCCCTTACAGAAATGCAATTGGGTAGGATAAATATGACTACAGTATTAAGTTGCTGTAATAAGACCCTCAGTTGATAGAGCTCTAGAAGCAATTATTTTGTGCCATGTTCCTTTAATACATTGTCACCTTTATGCAGACCATCAACAAATGGTACATATGCATTAATAAGATAGTATATTTAAATGCTTCACTTCGCAAATTGTGTTTTATAGGCAGAGTTTTTGGACAGTGTGAATTCTATAGACGTTGATGATGTATTTGCCTCAACCAGCAAAATGTATCTGCACATAGAAAATACTAACCACAATGTAAAGGTAAAATGTACAATTGACAATGTGTTCAAAATACTGTGCGTGTATATTTCATTACAAAGTAATAAACGTAATATAACTGATTTAAATAATGAAGCAGGTTGACACTACGTGGAGTGTTTCCACCATTCTAATTTGTTAAACATTATTTTATGAGAACTGTACACTAAACATCAAACATTAGGGCCTCAGTAACAGGTCATTTATTTTTGGCAGGTTGGAGTACCATTTACTTTTGAAGTAAAGAGCAACATACCCCTGGAAGCAATAAAATACTTGGTATTGTATCATCTGCTTATTCAATGTCTAAATATATAGCAAACATTACATTCTGACTTATCAAAACACCTAGAAATGTACCCATTGCAGAAATAATCAGATATGCCCTATTATAGCCTTTTCTGTACCAGTCACCTCTCTTTGCGTCCTATGCCATGCACAGATCCACTACATAACTAAATTGGGTTCAACCAAACAAAACTTTTGCTTCATGTAACAGTGGCAGCCACAGGTGCTCCTGAAAGAGTGGCAGCTACAAATGCTCTATAACTCCCTGAGGCGGACACAAGTGCTAGTGTTACAGCTCATTTCAGCCACAGATGCATCTCATAATACTGATAGCCACAAATCTGTGCCAGTCACAGATGCTCTATTTTACCACTGATACTAGCTGATGACTAAATTATGGTAAGGCTGGCTGTACAAGCCACATTTGTGCAATAATTAATGGATTTTGACTGCTGCTTGACATTATTGTATAAAACCTCACATACGTATGGTGTAAATAGCAGGAAGAGGAGCAGGAGGAGTTTATAGGTTTACAGACAGACTGTCATACTTTGCATGAATACACAGTCTATATACACACCATTTTTTTGCATACTATGCAATGTAAACTTTAAGTGTGTACAGTGAAAATCATGGTAAAGATTTTATGAGCATAAATAATGCCTGCTATTGTGATGGGTCCCTTCTTTGCAATCTGTGACAAATCTCTATTAACTGTACAGTGGGCTGCAATGGCTGTGTATAGCAGCCTGGTTGGATGGCAACAGGGATAACAGCTATAACCTGGAAGCTCCACTGCTTATTACTGGCGCTAGAGGGAAGGAACACACAGTACAATTGCTTCACTATAACTGGGTGTTTCTCTTTGACCATATCAGTGAATTTAAAATCGATTTCACATTAACATTTAACATAAAGTTTTTTTTTTGTAGTACTTCTCTTTTTACAAACACTTTACAAAAATTATATTAAAAAATCCAAAAATGTAACACAGATCTAATTCAGTACTGTTTTGCCACCATGTGGTTGTTGGGCCCTCATTACATTAGGTTCTGAATTATTTATGAGCTTATATCTTTATGGAAGCCTTTAATTTACAGCAATCATAAATCAAAATAAGGGGGCATTGTTCAATGGCCGCCTGGGAGAAAGCAATAATAATATTTTGAATAAGAGTCTAGTATGCTTATGAATTTCATAAAAACCTGTGTAATTAACTCTTTACCATGATCTATTACTATGCCACAGCTGTGGGTGTATGGAGAGTGCTCAAGGGCTGAGCCCTCTCCATATGAGGTGGGTGTTGCTGCATGTTGCAGCAAACACTCACCTGTAACACCTAACATTGGTGCTCGGTGCTGCCATGATGGTTTAGCTTCTCGCTCCCTATGACGTCATTGGAGAGCGACCATCTGTCTCCATGACATGTATGACTTCTGTCCATCTCTTACAATGTGCCAATGGCACATTGTCATAAATGGTTAGTAAAATCCCCATATACTGCAATACAGTAGTATGGAATTATATGGTAGGATCGATCAGACAACTTAGGGTTAAAGAACACTTCGTTAAAAAAAATTTAAAAAAAGGAATAGTATAATAGAAAAAAAATTTAAAAAACATAAAAATTAAAAACACTCCCTTTCCATAGAACTGATATAAACATAAACATTAAAAATCCTAAACATGTTAGGCATCGCAGCATTCCAAAATATCTGATCTATCAACATATAATAATAGTTATTCCCGGTATTTAACTCTGTTACAGAAAATAGCCGTCACTTTTACAACATGTAAAAAATGTATTAAAAAATTATCAAAAGACTGTACAGTCTTCAAAATACTAGCATTGAAAACGTCATCTCATCTTGCAAAAAATGGCTCCACACACAGCTCTATACATACTGAAGTATGAAAAAGTTATTAGCACCAGAAGATGGCAAAATGAAGAATTTTTTGGTACAGGAGGTTTAAATTTTTGTAAATTTATGAAAACATTATAAAACCTATATAAATGTAGTTTCCAAGTGATCGCACCGATCCAAAGAATGTAGGATGTATGTCATTTGGGGTGCAAATACTTTTTATTACCAAATTCACTGCATTTGGAATTTTTTTCCTGATTCCCAGTACACGGCATGGAATATTAAATACTGTCACTATGAAGAGCCATTTGTTACACAGAACCCAAGCCTCACACAGCTCTTTACTTTGAAAAAAAAGATAAATCTTTAAAGGTAGGGATTGAAAAATGGAAATGCATAAATTAAAGAGGGCCTGGTCATTAAGGGTTTAAGGTACAGTGCTTCACTGGCAGCTAATTTTAGGTGATATGGGGAGTACTTGTAATCCTTTACCAGCAGGCAATGTTGGTTTAGGGGGGAACAATTCTGGTGACGGGTTTTCTTTAACTGTTGAATTAAAATAGTTATTGATAAAGTCAGCTTAATTCATTGAGGATATTAAGTTGAATATCATCATATTTTCCTTTTATTTTAGATTGTTTCTAGGGGAGATATTGTTTATTTTGGACTTGAGAACTCTACTTCTCCAACACTCATTCCACAAAACTCATGGACTCCTGAAGCATGTCTGATCGTGTATCATGTAATGAACAATGGGACAATTCTAAGTGATGTTACAACTCTAACTGTTCATCCAAACTTTGAAAACAAGGTAAATAACTACTATGCTGTAAAATATAATGCATTAAATGGAAATAGATTGTTTCATTGGCTTAGAAAGTGGATTTAAGTGAATGGGAGGGAAGTCATTTGCCACTTCAATGCTATCTGTTTCAATATGCACTATGCACTGTGTTTTTTCCAGTCAGTGCAGGGGCTAGGTGATAGCCTCTTATATAACCAACAATTTCACATCTACCTTATAATGGCTAGGTTTTCTATGTGTTTATAGTCTTCATTAATAATATGACATAGAGAACTATGCACTCAATCACTTTTTGTAGAACCAAGCTGCACCATGTTTCTTTTGTTGACAATATTTATTTTCTTGCTGGCTATTTTAAGTGCAATGCTCCTTCACATGATGATATTATTTTACTTACAAAAAAGCTCATGGTATGATATCAAAAGTTCAGAATTTCTGCAGGTTATGTAAAATATGAAATGTATACTACAATGTACATTCCATGTAATATCCATATGTGATGAAATCTAGTGAAAATTAGTGGTCATAAAATCTTTTTACAATTTTAGATTTCCGTATCATGGAATAAAGTCCAAACCAACCCATTTGATAAAGTGTCTCTGACTATCAATGTGACTGAGCCAAATTCAATGGTTGGACTTTCAGTTTTAGATAAAAGTGTAATGTTACTTGGAGACAGACAAGAAATTACTACAAAACGGGTAAGAACATTTTATATTAATTAAATTGTAAATTTGTGATTAGGATTTTTATCTCTGTCATTCACATCACTGCCTATTTGTGGACTAATATCTAGGAATCTGCTGCATTGTAACTTGTTGGCGTTACAATATTTTGGCTGATAAATATAATATGATGTTGCATATGCTCGTTTTCTTATTCTCTAACAGATTCCCTTCATTGTAGTTATTGTAACTTTGCTTATTACATATTTCAACATATGCATATTTGATATATGAGAGAAACTGAATTTAAACCCCAGGATGAGTAAAACGTTCCAGGACAACCTTTCATTTTTGAAACAAAAGTGAAAATGACATCTGAATACTTTATCAAGCAATGGGTACGGTGGCCTGTCTTTTAGCCTATGTCAGGAAAATGGCTACCATCTGGAAAGCCACCATGTTGAATCAAGGCCATGGGGTTTCATATTAATTGGATTCACTGTGAACAACACATTGAACATGTCAAATAGTTTTGCAACAATATTCCAAATTCTTATTGCAATTTTGAACCGCAATAGATATTACAAATCAAGTTTTGTAAATCGATTCTGAGACAATTCTGGTCTTCTTTTATATGTTCCTTGATCCAATGTAAAATGTTCTCTTATGTGGCAGTTTTCAAGATAGTGGACATATTCTGGACATAGCCTGATAGGCCTGATGGGGTTATCAGTTATTTTTCCTTTTGTTTTTTTTATATAAAAGGGTTTCCTGAGACTTTTGACTTTTAAAGTGGAGAGTGATTTTGTATTTTAGAAGGTTGTGTTTTTATCATAACCCTTTGTATGCTGCTTTGATACAGGTATCTGATGAATTGAGAGACTATAACACAATTAATACAATGCGTGTCACCAGTCCTCAGCAAGTTTTTGAGGTAATATGATTTATTATTATATTTGAAACTAATTTAGAAAAATTTTCAGAAACATATTTTTAAATATACTAGAGATCAAAATAAGAGAGCTATGGGCTTTTTTCTGGAAATAATGTAATCTCCATTGATCAACATTTGATGGATTTTTTGTGACGGGTACACCATGCCACTGGAACCGTGTTTTCCAAAATGACCAAAGTATATCAACATAAAACCTTTATTTTGTAAAAAATGTGATGATCATAATTAGAGAACAGCAATGACTGTACAATTTTATTTTCTGAAGATTACAACAGTCACGAAACAGTAGGAAGTGCACAAGCCTTTGCTTTGAATTACATGAGCACATCTGCGTTCACAGGACACACTAGTCTCTCACACTGCTCTGGTGGGATTTTGGGCCACTCTTCTTCCAGTCTCTTACACAGTTCTGTGACTATTGTGGGTTTCTTGGCCATAACTTTGTCACCAAGGAGTTTCTATAGATTTTCTATGGGGTTTAGATAAGGACTCTGGGCTGCCCATTTCATTGCTTCAAAGTTTTCTGTTTCTAGGAACATTTCTACCCATTTTGCTGTGTGACACGGGGCATTATCTGCATTAAAATTGCTGGCTGACATAGTGAAGAACACAAGGAAGGTACCACATGTTTCTGAAGAATGTTCAGATATACGCTTTCACTATATTGCCATGTAGCTTTATGAGACGTCCAACTCCTGCTGCAGAAACATTCCCCAAACTATAACACTTCCTCCATCACCTTTCAATGATTTTTTTAAACACTATCATACCCAAATAAATTAAGCTTACTTTCATGAACTGAACTGTGGACCACTTCTCCTGTCAATCATGTTACTGCACAGTGGGCTTTACGTCCAAATACTTTTAACATGGAGACACTGTATGACTTTATTACTCAACTGGCAAGCAACTCCAGCTCCAGTATTGAAATGATTACCCATGGAGATTCTTTGCATTATACTGCCCTCTCTTGCATTTGTCTTTCGAGGGTGACTAGCCTTCTTTGGGGACTTCAGTGAGTTTGTAAGGTTGTTATATTAGACAGCTCACAGACTTGTAACAACTAACTTCTCTTGCTATGGCTAATAGGGTCACCCCTTAGGCCTTCATCTAGACAACCTCATACAGAGGGTTTCAGTCACTTTAGAACTGCACACCATTTTTGCAAAGTCAGTGAAAATGTGTTCTCTAATTTTGATCAGTGTTCTTTTCCAAAATCTCATTTACATTTTTATTATGTGCTTTAGAATATATACAATTTAAAAAATAAGCTTAAAATTCTGCTATTTAAACATGTTAGGATATATTCACCTAGGAATACACAATGACCTTGACATTTAGGAAGTTAGGAAATTGTGTTCTCTAATTTTGATCTCCAGTGTATCTGATCATAACACGTCAATGGACAATAGAAAATAATACTACTGTATAATCAAAGACTACTGTATAACATGATTAATATAAATAGCATCATCTTTGCATAGAAAAGGAGCCCAACTGTATACAGTGGTCCTAATCAAGCCAAACCTATAGATTTGTAAATCAAGCTACCCCATTATGCATTCTGCAACATACAGACACAATAACACTGACGGTGGCCCTTACAGTAGGATTATGGCTTTCAATTACCGCAGGGTTCCTGCTCCTTTGCAATCAGCATTATGTAATAGTGAACAGGAAGACAGTTTAACCATGTTATATATTTAACATTATGACACAAGTAGTGGTTAATAATACTCACATTAAATTAGTAGTTAGTGTTCATTATAGAATCTTAAGTTCATGAATGTAGTGAATAAAGTATACATGAATTCACGTGCAATAAGTTGTAAATAAATAATAAATAAATCTTTATATAGTTGCGTCATATTCCACAATACTGTGCATATAAAACAAAATAGGATATTACAAGAGCTTATAATCTATGAAGTAGTTGTATGACAGTATATGGGTCAGAGGAGTAGTATCAATAGTAATAGAAAAAATTGTATCAGCTTTTACAATGCAGGTTGCATTTACAATGCATTCCAGACAGGGAAAAATATTTAAAGTCCATTTTTTAATTTAGAAAATGTGCACGTAACGTCGCGTTTCAGACTTTTGTCAGTCCTTAGTCTTAGCATAAAATAAAGTGACGAATACAGAGGTTTAGTATAGTTCACATGGACGTACAGGGGGACAATAGTTTTCCAGTAGTTTTTCCAGGATCTCCAGGACTACTACGGTACCTAAAATTGGCTGCGATTTTGGATGGTCCAAAGGACATATTGGTATAAGACATTCTTGAAACAAATGAAGACACGGCATGAAATTTTTTAAAGCACCCATTAGGGGAAAATGCAACCCTTTATGTATGTTATTGTATATAGGGCTAACCAACTCTTCAAAGAATTTACAAACATATAATGTGTTCTATAGAAGAAATTCACAGTCATTCTGCAATTCTATTTTATAGCGGTGTAATATTGGAGTCCTTACTGATGCCATCCTTGAAAAAGAAGACGAATTTGATTTATGTAAGTGTTAAAATTAGCTTGACAGTTCTAGCTCTGAAGGACTTTTATTAAAAGTTTTATACTCTGAAGCGTGAGAGACAATCGATAAATTGTCTAATATAGATATATATTATATATATGAATCTCATGGTATCCTTTTGGAAAATGCTCGGTGCTAGTAACAATGCAAACTCATCAGTCTTGCCAAAATAAAATTATGCTGCTGAATAATAATAATAATAATAATGATAATAATTATAAAAAGATATGTATTTTAGGTAAATATATATGCAATGTTCAACTGAAATTATAGTAAATACTGTAACCTTACATATTTTTGTAAGGTATCTGTATGTTTAGGGGGCAGGGTATTAGGTAACTTAACCAATATATATCTATTAAAAGTTCTGCACTGCTTACTTGATATGTAAAGTAAAGCCTCCTGTCTTTTATTTCATCAGCCAGACATTTCTGTCAATTGAGTGGCCGCTGATGGAGAGTCATGTAACCTCTAACTGTCCATGAGCAATCGCCCTGCCAGGACCTTATGATGGTATTCATGAATATAAAATAAAAGGGGTATCTCCATTTTGGCAAATTAATGTTATTGTTTGTATTGTTTGAAAAATAATTCAGTATCAATTCCTCTCAGTTTTCTAGATCTCTGTTGCTGTCATAGAAATATTTTATTATTATTATCATTAAGTTTATTTCTAGTGGATAGAAATCTGAACATTTATATTGGAAAATAGAATTAATTTTCATCACCTAAACAATAACATTTATTTCCTCAAATGGGAATAACCCTTTTAAAGGGAACCTGTCACCAGAAGGCTGAATTTCACTGGTGACAGATCCCAATAGGCCCTACATAGTACATTCCATAACACTTACTTTCACAACTGAGTTCCCCTCCCTTTGTGTAATATCCACAGCTAAAGCTTACCTGGCTCTCTGCCAAGAAGTCCTGCTCAAGTCCTGGAGTGATGCCGCTATATAAATCACAACCTTCGCTGAGTAATTAGAATAACACTCAATCTGGCCCCCGCTCGTTGATATTCAATTTCTTCCCCTCCCACATCCTCCCAGTGACTAACCCTCCCTTTCTGACGTTGGCATGCTGCACCGGAAAGCTCACGCCTGTGCGGTAAGCCCCACACCCACGCAATTAACTGCTTGGCGGCTCGATGCGCCTCACAGCAAACTTCACATGTGCACCATCTCTGCCCTTTCTAACAAGGCTCATTGCAAGTGTGTACAACTCACTGCGCAGGCGCAAGGTTACCTGTGTGGTGAGCCAACCACAGAAAGGGAGGGTTAGTCATATTGCTCATAGACACATAGAGATCACATGACCCTCAATTTGCAGCCATTTTGTAGACAGGAAGCTTCTCTTTACATATCAATAAAGTGGTGCTAGATGTATATTGGTAGATTATCTAATATCCTGCACCCCACACTTAGACAAACATTACAAAAACATGAGGAAAAGTGGCCAACCCCTTTAAGAATGAATTAAAAATCTAGAAATGTATTTTACTTCAGAAATAACTTAGTTTATGTTACAGATGTTAAAACATACCCTAGATCAGACTTTTTGCCCACCTGGAATTCTGTTGATTTTGGTGGATCTCGTATCAGATCATATTTTCCTGAGACTTGGATTTGGGAGAATATTGAAACAAGGTAAAATCAGTGTGTTTTATGCATGAATAGTCAGACACAATTGTATATTCTAATTGTTGTTTGGTCCATAATGTAAAAGCTAATTCTTTTCCTTTATTTTTAGACGACAAACTTCTCTACAAATTGACAAAGTTGTACCAGATACCATCACTACTTGGATCACAAAAGCATTTGTAATTTCTGAGAATTTAGGATTTGGGATTTTGGAAACTCCTGTAAAGGTAATTGAAACTAGAACAAATCCTGTCTTAGTCTTTGTGGTCACAGAAGACTTTTACTGTTTTACTTTATATTTAGAGTGACTGCACAAGCATGAAAATATGTGTGTCTCGCCATCGTACGAATATTTATTGAACAGCACTGAGTAATATCTACCTTGACTAATGTAGAGTTAAACAATGAATGCAATATGTAATAAAAGAGTTATCTCAGAATGACAAACCATGTCTTTATGAATATGAATATCAGAGAGTGATATCTGCGTCCATGCTCCTCTTTTATTGGCTATAATTGACTACCTTCTGTTTTCTGGGGTTTGGGGAAGCTGGACTTACTTTGAACAGATGATATAATAGGATTGTCCACATGGGCTGCCCTAATGTAACAACGTGGCCACAGAATATTCAAGTCATAAGTGAGATCTACCAGCAAAATCAATCAAATCTTTCATCAAAATCAAGCATGATAAACCAGGGACCCTGTGACTGTCGTAATATTTGTTATCTATGGCCTTCTTCCTTCTGAAATCAACTAAAATTATGTTAATGAGCCTGATGGTCTACCCTTGCCCCTGTGATCTTGCTTTACACACTGTTACACTGTCTCACCATGCCCCTGCTCCCTTAACACTGGTGCAGTGAGCTTGAAGTGCAAATAGATAAAATAAGATTGCCACAGTCACAATGCATTGATCATGCTTTATCATGCTTAATTTTGATGATTGAAGGACTATGACTATGCTATCTGTATTTTTAGTTTCATTGCTATAATTTACCTCATACTAATTGCATATTGCATTCTTTGCATTTAAAACATCTTCTAATAATGTTGCTGTGTTTTAAGGCAAAAAATATTTAAAAAGAAAGTACATCATCTACATCAAAAATTACAGAACGCAGTGCCTCTGGCTTCAGGGTGGCAGCTTAAGCTAAGTCCTGCTTGTGTAGCACTGCACTTTTAATCTTCTTTAAAGAAAAATACCATGAGGAATCTCCCATCAGAAGTGTATCTGATGGTAGAGTCATCCTGTCTGCCCTAATCTGTAATTTAATAATACTGGAACCTTACTTTACTTGTTAAAAACTTTATTTTAGTAATATGTAAAATAGTACATAACTGCAGAGGCTACTGGGGCGTGTACTAGCCTGGCCAGGCACTGGAAGCTAAGGCTAGTACACACCCCAGTAATTACATATTACTAAAATAAAGTTTTTAACAAGTTGGGTTATGTTAGAGGATAATTACATTACAGATTAGGGAAGAGGCAGACAGGAGAAATCTACCATCAGACCTATTTCTGATGGTAGGTTTCCTTTAACGTCTTCTGCTGCTGCCACCTTTAATGTCTGTGACTCTTTAATAGTCCCCAGCAGCCCCTTCCTCCCCTACACAGCAGGAAACTGTCTTGGAATGTATTCATAGGAAGAGTGAATTTCATTCTGCTGGGGATCATGATGGAGTTCATATGGGACAGAGTCACATGTATAGGCTCAAAGAATAAGGCAACACCACAGGTTTTAGGCTCTGTCCAATCACATTATTCATTACAGCAGTAAATGTATGTGTTTGTATAGTATGTATATAGTATACATACAAATGTTCCCTTAACATGATGAATACTATTGAAGTGAGTGCAATGTTACATGTTGAATGTGTGCTGTATGTGTAAATAACCATATAAAAACATACAGTGTAAGGGGGGCTCTTTTGGGTGTGATTATATTCAACAAAAATGTTACATGGGATAGGGAATTAGAAAAAGACCCTTTTGTTGTTATTTGAAATCTGATAATGCTTCACCTAATGCTTCACCTATCTTAAAAATGTATGGGGCTTCCTTCTGTCATTCTTCTGCAGGGATATTTTTCTACTTTAAATGATGAAAGGACATGATGGAAACTAGGATCCCACCACAACTGTTTCTGTTTTAGAGGAGAATAATGGAAACTTAGATGGAAAGTGAACAGAAGCTTCTCCGTTCACCTTCCAATCCCCATAGGGATACATGGCTCCTTACAAATTGTTTCCATTAAATATAACAGCAAAAATGACATGCACTTCAGGTTCTATTCCCGCTGTTATAAACAACGGAACAGGAGGGTGAAGGGGTGTTATGGAGAGGAGACCTGGGCCTTACATATATATAAACCATTCTATACATCTCTAACAAATTCAGTCCTATACAAAAATAAATCACACACCAATTAATAAATACAAATATATATATATATCTTATATTCATGAATAGTATATAGTATACTAATAAAGTCCTGGCAGGGCGATTGTTCATGGAGAGATAGAGATCACCCTTCCTTTGTTGCTTAGCGACTGACACAGATGTAAGGGGGGTCGCACGCCAAATGACACAGATAAAAAGGGGGTCGCCTGACGCATGACACAGATATAAGTGACATTTGTGGTTGCACTCGAAGAACTTCTTCACACGCTGCACAGGTGAAAAATCAAACAAGAAAGCCAGGAAACAATTCCTAATCCAGGGTAGACAGAGAACACGCCTATGTCCACACCTCTATGTGGATTGTTCATACACTTGGATGTTCCAATAGTGTAACTCGCCCAATTCCACTAGGTAGAAAACAAAACACCAAAAACACCAGAGATTATCCAAGGGTATTTTAATAAAAAGAGGGTTGCCCAGCACATGACACAGATAAAAGGGGGTTGACCAATGCATGACACAGATATAATGGGGCGACCAGTGTACAACACAGATATAAGGGGGTTGTCAAGCACAAAACACAGATATTAATGTGGAGTCACCCAGTGCAAGACAAAGAAATAATGGGGGTCGCCCAGTGCATGACACAGATAGAAATGGAGTCACCCCGCACATGACACAGAAATGAGAGGGGGTCGCCCAGCACATGACACAGATATGAGGGGATCTTCCAGTGCATGACAGAGATGGGGGTCTTACGGAACATAATACAGATATAAATGTGGGGCCACTCAGCACAAGACACAGATATAACTGTGGGGTCACCCGGCACAAGACACAAATATAAGGGGGGTCGCTCAGTGCATTACACAGATAGAAAGGGGGTCACCCAGCACATGACACATATAACAGAAGGTCGCCCAACACATGACACAAAAATAAGTTGTCCACTGCATGACACAGATATAAGGAGTTCTTCTGGCACATAACACAGATATAATAAGGGGTCACTCAGCACACATATAAAGGGGGTCGCTCAGCGCGAGACACAGATATAATGGGGGTCGTCCAGCGCATGACACAGATAGAAAGGGGTTTGCCCAGCACATGACACAGATGTAAGGGGATCGTTCAGTGCATGACACAGATATAAATGTGGGGTTACCCAGCAGAAGACACATATCTAAAGGGGGTCACCCAGCACATGACACAGATATAAGAGGGGGTTTCCCAGCACATGACACAAAAATAAGGGGGTTGGCCAGCGTGAGACACAGATATAATGGGGGTCACCAGTGCATGACACAGATATAAAGGGGTCGTCCAGCACATAACACACATATAAAAGTGGGGTCACCCAGCACAAGACACAGATATAAAGGGGGTCGCCCAGTGCATGACACAGATAGAAAGGGGTTCATCCACCACATGACACAGATTTAAGAGGGGGTCACCGAGGGCATGATACAATGACACAGATAAAAGGTAGGTTGCCCCTCTACATGAAACAGATATAAAGGCGTCACCCAGTGCATGACACAGAAATGAGGAAGGTTGCCCAGCACATGAGACATCCATAAAAGTGGTCACGAAGCACATGACATTGCCCGACACATGACACAGATATAAAAGTGGGTCGACCAATGCATGACACAGATATAATGGGGCGACCAGTGTACAACACAGATATTAATGGGGAGTCACCCAGTGCAAGACAAAGATATAATGGAGGTCGCCTAGTGCATGACACAGATAGAAAGGGAGTCACCCAGCGCATGACACAGAAATGAGAGGGGGTAGCCCAGCACATGACACAGATATGAGGGGATCTTCCAGTGCATGACACAGATATAAGGGGGTCTTCCAGCACATAATACAGATATAAATGTGGGGCCACCCAGCACAAGACACAGATATAACTGTGGGGTCACCAGGCACAAGACACACATATAAGCGGGGTCGCTCAGCACATGACATAGATATGAGGGGATCTTCCAGTGCATGACACAGATATAAGGGGGTCCTCCGGCACATAATACAGATATAAATGTGGGGTCAAAGATATAATGGGGTTGCCCAGCACGAGACACAGATATAATGGGGGTTGCCCAGGACATGACATAGTTATAAAAGGGTCGTCCAGCAAATAACACAGATATAAATGTGGGGCCACCCAGCACAAGACACAGATATAAGAGAGGGTCACCCAACACATGACACAAAAATAAGAGGGGGTCTTTCAGCACATGACACAGATATAAGGGGGTTGTCCAGTGCATGACACAGATATAAGAGGGGGTCGTCCAGCACATAACACAGATATAAATGTGGGGTTACATATCTAAAGGGGGTCACCCAGTGCATGACACAGGTAGAAAGGGGGTCACCCAGCACATGACACAAAAAAAAGGAGTCGGCCAGCGTGAGAAACAGATATAATGAGGGTCATCCAGTGCATGAAAAAGATATAAAGGGGTCATCCAGCACATAACACACATATAAAATTGGGGTCACCCAGCACAAGACACAGATATAAGGGGGGTACCCCAGTGCATGACACAGATAGAAATGGGGTCACCCAGCACTTGAAACAGATATAAGGAGGTCATCCAGTGCATGACACAGATATAAATGTGGGGTCACCTAGAGTGGGACACAGATATAAGCACTACGTATGGATATAAGAGGTGGTCGCCCAGCACATGACACAGATATAAGAGGGGGGTCGCCCAGAACATGACACAGATATAAGGGGGTGGTCCAGCACATAACATAGATATAAATGTGGGATTAACCAGCAGAAGCCAAAGATATAAAGGGGGTCGCCCAGTGTATGACACAGGGAGAAAGGGGATCACCCAGCACATGACACAAATCCCAGCATATGACACAAAGAGGGGGTCGCCCAGCACATGACACAGATATAAGGGGGTCGTCCAGTGCATGACACAGATATAACACAGATATAAATGTGGGGTCACCCAGCGCGAGACAAAGATAGAGGGGGGTCACCCAACACATGACATAGATCATGACACAGATATAAGGGAGTCATCCATCACATAACACATATATAAGTATGGGGTCACCCAGCACAAGTCACAGATATAAAAAGGGTCGCCCAGTGCATGACACAGATATAAGGGAGTGGTGACCTATAGCAGTGACCAGACATATGAACTACATTAGTGTGTCTCAGGACTTATACTCCCCACCCACACTTCAACACATTAAACCCTCCTAAAATTTCAAATAGTTCCCCTTCTCCTCCCTCACAGACATGTCATCTCCTCACCAGTCTTTTTTGGAATATCCTCCTACTCCATACCCCATGCTCTCCAGCAGTTCTAATAATTTGTAGGACACAGATATCCACATGCACTACACACTAGAGGTTAAGGAAAAACCTAGCACTGATTGGCTGAGGCTCAGGACTAGGTTTCAGAGCCTCAACCGTGAAGCATGGAAGATCCTGCACAGTAGGTACTGGTAGCTTCCATGTATCCATGCAGGGAGAGGACGAGGGCTGGCTCCTTGTACTCCATACACAGTAATCAACTCTATCTTTGTCCTAGAAACACAGATAGAGTTGAAAGCTGGAAGCGGGCCCTTCAAAGTCACAGGACCCTGAAGCCACCGCTCCCATTGCCCCCCATGGTAGCTATGCCTCTGTTTACATTTGATCTCCCCAACTTATCCACTACTTTTCTCTAATGTTGAAAACAACGGTCTTTCCCACACCACAAAAAAATCCAGGGAATCTTGTTTACTACTTTTTTTTTTTTTTTAGATATGTTGCTACATTTTGGAAGTGTTAACCAGGCAGTCATGTATTACACCCCAGTTAGTTGCATTCTAATTGTCTATTTTACAGCCCGGCATTGTATTATAATCATGTAAACACATGAAGTACATTTAACAATTCAAGATTTATTATCTGTATACATAGATGACATAATAGCAACTAATGTTTAAACAAACCTCAGCTCAGATCCTGTTTTGTCCATTATTTTCATCCATCCAGTGTTTCCATAATTCATTGCTTAGACTGAGCCAAAGTGCAATTTTCAGTAATTGAAGTGGTTCAAGTCAAATGCCAATTAACCTATCTTAAACTACATTACAACTCATTTTGATGTTTCTTTATTCATTCATGGACATAACATGTTGGATTTATCTTACATCAGAACTGTGTTTTTCTTTCAGTTGGAATCATTTCAGCCATTTTTTGTTTCCTTGAGTCTCCCCAGCTACGTTACCAGAGGAGAACAATTTGTCTTGAAGATTGTTGTCTTCAATTATTTGGAAGAAGATACTGAGGTGAAGAGTGAAATGATGTTTGGTCTCATACACATAAATATACTCATGACAACATAGTTATTAGTGGCCAGATATTACATTGTCAAGTATAATATATTGGCAAACACTATTTTTAATTTTTATAAAAATAATATGACAAGTTCATAAACTTTAAAACATGTTTTTCCTTATTTTTACATACATTTGTTCCATAAATTTTAGTACATTATTTAGACATTTTAAGCACACTAAAATATAAACTCTAAATTAAAATGCAAAGTGCAATTGACCTTCAAGGGTTGCTGATTATATCCAGCATTCCCATAGTGTGTATACAAATTACAGTTCCATTCACTTGGGGGATTTAGATCCCCAGTTTCCAGTTCCGCTAGTGCGTGGTGGCGAACCTTTAGCCCGGGTGTCAAAGGTGGCATTTAGAGCCCTCTCTGTGGGCACCCAGGCTGTCATCCTAGCAGAGTTTGTCAAACAGGACTCAAGGCCTCCTCCTGCAGTCCAGAGAAGCCCAGGACATGCAGTGCTCAGTGCTATTTTAAAGTGGCATATCTTGAGCTGCCTGAAGGAGCAAGAAGGTTCGGACAGAGCTGGATTACCATTGGAGCTTTTGCTCCGGGCGCCTGCAATTCTTCCTGTTTAAGGCCCAACGTTTATTTCTACTTTATTGGTGTCGTCAGGACGCTGATACAATTGAGCTGTGACAGAGCAGTGAGCAATAAGTTAGCACTTTGTGATTAATAAGTGAGTTTTGTTTTGGAACTCACTCTCCAAAAGGTTTGCCATCACTTAGCTAGAATCCAAGGGAACAAAACCTAGTGATGTTGAGTTCTCTGATATCCTTTCTCTGCATTTGTTTAGTTTCTTTGTATAAAATAAAATATTTTATAATCTCTTAATTAGGTCTTCCGATGTTATGCCATTCCAACATCTCCCTGTAGCCTCTGCAATCCCTCCCTTTGGATCTCTGCGCTTGAGTGGTAGATCCACATTCAGTGACGATTCGCACTCCCATAGCTGCGCTCCTGTTGGCACTGCAGCTAGAACTACTATTCACACGCAGAGTCCCAAAGGAGCCAGGTTGGCGACAGCAGTATCAGAAGTGCACTGAGGATGCGCAGGTAGGGAGGGATCGCTGAGGTTACTAAGGCGTAGAGTAGTCTTTCCTCCCACTCCTCAGAGAGGCTACTCCTCATCACAGTAGCTTCTATGGAATATGTGCACATTAGCTGGATAAAGTGTAGTTTAGTTTAGGAACTATCATAGTACTTGGTTAAAAGAGATTAAGGATTATAAGGTCACAAGGAACCTACTATCAGATCTACCTTATTAGGTAGATTTCTGATGTTAGGTTTTCTTTTAAAGGTTTCTGGACTACCGTAACTTGAAAACCCAGTTAATTTTAGGGAAGTGTAAATAAGAAAAAGAACACTAGCTTGCATAACCCCAGCACCTCCCCATCCCCTTCTTGCTGTCTTTCTTTTTGTTCTCTGTATTCACATGGATAATAATGATAGTGCCACTGTTCATATATTATTGTTCTTGGTCATGTGATTATTGAGGCCGGTGATCGAACACCGGAACCACAGCACCTAAACAGCTTCTAATCTAACTATAACCGGAAGCAAAGGGAATGGGGGTATTGCTTCTTTTTATATCTGACATCTTTCTGGCCACAAGTGGGTTTTCTAGCAAGCATGAAAAACCCCTTATAGTTCATTAGGAGAAGAAACATATTCCTCTCAGTTTTACATTTTGTGGTTTCACTTACATGAATATATTCTTTCGAAGACACTTTAAAAAAAAACATTGGGGCAGATTTATTAAGCTGTCTGAAAGTCAGAATATTTCTAGTTGCCCATGGCAACCAATCACAGTTCAGCTTTCAATTTGCCAGTGCTCATGAATATTTTAAAGGGAAGCTGTGATTGGTTGCCATGGGCAACTAGAAATATTCTGACTTTCAGACAGTTTGATAAATCTGCCCCACTGTATTATGTTAAAAAATCAATGCAATACAATATGTGAGTCTTTGGCTAAACCACTTGAACTGTGTTTTGCCCTTCATAGGTTTCTGTAACCCTCGATCAAAGTGATGCATTTGAAATACACTTATCGTTTATACATCCAAATAGAAGCCAACAGACTGTGTTGGTCCCAAGTCAAGAGGGGAAAACTGTTTTCTTTCCAATCAAACCTATTCAACTGGGTGAGATTCCAATAACGGTGAAGGCCACATCCTTCCTTGCTTCAGATGCAGTTACTGAAAAACTCATAGTCAAGGTACTTCTAACATGGACATTTTTCACAACAATATAATAGGACTGTGTATTTCCCTTTTAAGCAACTTTTATGACATTCATTACCTTACAACACAGAACAAGACAGAGAACAAGGTAATACATATAATGACAGTCACTGTTTACCAGTGAGTTACAGTGGTTTAAACAGCCAGGAACAAAAGCAGCAACCAGGCAATTCATTCACACACTATAGACACTGGGGTACATGTATCAACTTTTGGCTTGCCTTTTTCTTTAATTTATGAGACTTTTCATGGTGTTTGTGACCATTTGTGACTTTTTTTCTGCCTAAAACTATCTCCCTTCAAAGTTGGCTATTGTCTAGTTTCCTGCAGTGTTCCCTGAGTCATCACCTAAATCTAGATTTGAAAGTTGCACATTTTTGCGTAAATCTACGACTGTCACTGACCAGGTGTAGAAATTAGCTGGGGAACTGATTGAGACTTTTGGAGACTTTCACAAATTCACTAAATACCAAATGCCACATATATCAATAAAGAAAAACTACTATGATACCCCGGACCAGCAGGAAAGCCAAGAAAAGTCTCACAAAACAGACAGAAAAAGACAGACACGTGGATACATGTGCCCCACTAACTTTCAATAGGTCATTTTCTAGCGGCTGGGAGGAAATAAATTGCTTCAGAAATGATATAAAACACAACGGGCAAATTTACTTACCTGGTCCAGTCGTGATCCCCGATTTGGACGGTCCGACAAGGGTGAAGTCCGGCGCGATTCACGAAGCTCATGCGCCCGAGTTCCTGCATCCGTCGCTTCCCCGCCGACGTCCGCCGGAGTTCACCTCCTTGTTCCTGGTGCTTGTAAGTCCGTGTCTCGTGAAACAATTCCATATGTTAAATCTTGCGCATTGTCCGAATCCGTTGGGTTGTCCGACGGCCTGCCCCCCGATTTCTGTCACGTGCAAGCCGGCGCAATGCACCAAAATGCTATTGCGTGTGACACAATCCTCGGCGCGATGCGGCGCAAAACGGAAATCATAGGGAAACCGACGAAAATGCGCTCTGCGGACCATTAGTTAGTTAGCCCAACAAGTCCATAAACTCCTCTCAGTGTTGCTCATTTTTCTATTTTAATATAAAAGAAATAAAAACATTATAGTAAAAATTGTATTTGGTACTTGAGTATATGAATGTCAACGGTTTAATAGTTTTATGATGTCACCCTTAGAATATCTTAATAGCTAGTGTTAAAAATGTGGAAAGTTAGAATCTATTATATACTAAAATAGTCTCTCTCATATCATATTGCTTTCCTTTGACAGGCTGAAGGAATAGAACATTCATTTTCACAAACTTTGCTCTTGGAACTGATCAACAATAAACCACAAATGATTTCAAAGTCTTTGAACTTTACATTCCCTCCTGATGTAGTAAGTGGCAGTGAAAAGGCATTTATCACTGTTGTTGGTAAGGATAATGTTGTTACGTTCTTAAATAAATGAGTTTTAAATCAGAAGCAACAATAATCACGTTTCTTGAAAAAAGCATGGAACCTAATTTAAGATATAAATAACAGAAGTTTCAGTTAAGAAACTAACTTAACCACATAGCCTTAAGCAAAACAGAGCTATAAACATATCATTACAGCTATATCTCCGGACATGCTCTGTGTAGAACAACCACATTTGGATAGTATTTCTTCTTATTGGAATAAAAATTACTTGGCATCTTTAGCCTTTACTAATCGTATTAGCATATTATCCTCGGTGGTTGTATCCGTTCACTACACTCATTGGGGCACATATATCATAAGCAGAACTTTGAAGGGAGACAGTTTTAAATGAAAATGAGCACATGCACCATCAAAAGTCTCAAAAATTAAAGAAAATGTCTGTGTTGGGGGAAATCACCTACACCTTGATTTTCATTTTGCTCAATCTTACATGACATCTAGATAATGAGCTTGGAAAATCAGAAACTCCGAGACTAGTGGTGCTCTCAATGATTCTATACAGGGGTGTACCAGGCATTTTGTGAGTTGAGCCTCTTGCCTCAGGCAGCCCCAGTTGCAGCAAAATGGGAGGATACATTCAGTACATATTGCTTACATTCTTAATTTTAGCAAAATATAAACAATTTTGGAAAGCAAATACATAAAATTAGTAACCATTTACACCGGAATAGATTGTTCAATCTGGATATCACAGTGGGTCCACAACCTGCTGCTTGTTGTAGCATGCTCAGGCCATTTACTCCAATGGTCTTGCAAGAGATCCAAGGTCCAGATCTTGAAAGAGGATATGCAAGTCCTATGCCTGTGTCAGAACCAAGTCATGTCAGTTGTGCAAGCCATTGCAATCGGCCTGAATTCAGCATCTATTCCTGTAGTACAACAGGTCCTAGCTACACCCACTCCTCAGCCTGCTGGCACCTCTGGCTACATTTAGGCTCTGTTTATGCAAATGTTTCCTAACTTTATACAATGTAAACGAAGACCCTTTTAGTACTTTCCCCTATTGTCTATAGTTTTCCCTGTTCTAAGCAGCCTTTTGCTGTCTGTGTTCTATGTAGAAAATGAAAATGTGACATTGTGGTTATATCAATAAAAAAGGGAAAGAATAATTCAGGAAAGAAACCAGTCTTCTAAAATAGGTGGACATTTGGAAATATCTCATTGTTAATGCAAAATATGACCTATGATGATGGTGTCTCATGCTAGCATTTTTATCAACATACTATTATTTACTTATGTTATCTGTGTATATTTTAGGATCAGAGAAGGTCATTGTCAGATAAACTTCCCCTTTCACGAGTCTAGGTTTACAGCAGGTATACCATGTGAGAAATGTGAAAATAAGATTATTCTGTTCATTTTATTTCAAGGTGATATTATAGGACCATCAGCTGCCAAATTGCACTCATTAGTTCAGTTACCCTATGGTTGTGGTGAACAAAATATGGTGAGATTCGCCCCAATAGTCTTTATCATGGAATACCTAACCAATACGAGGCAACCAAATGAGCATGCACCCCAATTGATTTCATACATGAAAGAAGGTATGTTTCTACTATGTCATTGTGTGCTGCTGAGCATCCAAATTATAAATGTATGTTATTATTATTAATGATAAATTATTCATCATGTTCATTTTGTGTTGTAATTAGAGATGAGCGAACACTAAAATGCTCGGGTACTCGTTATTCGAGACGAACTTTTCCCGATGCTCGAGTGCTCGTCTCGAATAACGAACCCCATTGAAGTCAATGGGAGACTCGAGCATTTTTCAAGGGGACCAAGGCTCTGCACAGGGAAGCTTGGCCAAACACCTGGGAACCTCAGAAAAGGATGGAAACACCACGGAAATGGACAGGAAACAGCAGGGGCAGCATGCATGGATGCCTCTGAGGCTGCATAATCGCACCATTATGCCAAAATTATGGGCAACAGCATGGCCATGACAGAGTGACAGAATGAAGCTAGATAGCATCTAAAACATCCAATAATTGACCCTGACACTATAGGGGACGGCATGCAGAGGCAGCGGCAGCAGGCTAGAGAGTGTCATGGCGACATACCCTAAATGGACTCAGGCTTCAAACCAATGGGTGGCAGAGAGGAACCAAAGGAGGTGAGCAAGAAGCGCTCAAATAATATCGGTACATGATAAAAGTTTGCCAGTATATTTTGTGGATTACACAGCAGGGTGGCGACAAAGTTAACATGGAAGCCATGAAAACAACCCAAAATTCTGCCTGACACAGCTCGTTTGATAAGGGGACGATGTATGGAGGCAGTGAACTAGTAGTAGATTAAAGGTGCTGCAGTTAAAACTATGTTAGTTGGATCTTGGCATGGAGCTGGCGCTCCGCTGCCAGACGAGCTTTCGCCAATCCAAGCCCCTGTCTATAGGCTACTCCCCAAACAGCACTTCTAAGAACCTTTTGTATAAGATCAAGTGTAGTAGCGTTCTTATAAGTTTAGGATATGGCGGGTGAGGGGAATGTAAACAGATGCGCAAGAAGCGCTGAAATAATATCCCTAAATGGTAAAAGTTTGCCAGTATATTTTGTGGATAACACAGCAGGGTGGCGACAAAGTTAACAACTTTGATGTGGAATCCATGAAAACAACCCAAATTTCTGCCTGACACACCTCGTTTGATAAAGGGACGATGTATGGAGGCAGCTATATGGACGACTTTTGGAGGTAGCAATGGAGACAACGTGTGGAGGCTGCTATGGAGACAATTTAATTTGGATAGTGCCTGTATGTGGCAGTCCCAAACATTTTTCAAACCAGAGGAGCAGGTAGGTGGCCCTCCAGTAAAATGGGATAGATTGAGTGCCTGTATGTGGCAGTCCCAAAAATGTTTCAAACCAGAGGAGCAGGTAGGTGGCCCTCCAGTAAAATGGAATAGATTGAGTGCCTGTATGTGGCAGTCCCAAAAATTGTTCAAACCAGAGGAGCAGGTAGGTGGCCCTGCAGTAAAATGGAATAGATTGAGTGCCTGTATGTGGCAGTCCCAAAAATTGTTCAAACCAGAGGAGCAGGTAGGTGGCCCTGCAGTAAAATGGAATAGATTGAGTGCCTGTATGTGGCAGTCCCAAAAATGTTTCAAACCAGAGGAGCAGGTAGGTGGCCCTCCAGTAAAATGGGATAGATTGAGTGCCTGTATGTGGCAGTCCCAAAAATGTTTCAAACCAGAGGAGCAGGTAGGTGGCCCTCCAGTAAAATGGAATAGATTGAGTGCCTGTATGTGGCAGTCCCAAAAATTGTTCAAACCAGAGGAGCAGGTAGGTGGCCCTGCAGTAAAATGGAATAGATTGAGTGCCTGTATGTGGCAGTCCCAAAAATTGTTCAAACCAGAGGAGCAGGTAGGTGGCCCTGCAGTAAAATGGAATAGATTGAGTGCCTGTATGTGGCAGTCCCAAAAATGTTTCAAACCAGAGGAGCAGGTAGGTGGCCCTCCAGTAAAATGGAATAGATTGAGTGCCTGTATGTGGCAGTCCCAAAAATTGTTCAAACCAGAGGAGCAGGTAGGTGGCCCTGCAGTAAAATGGAATAGATTGAGTGCCTGTATGTGGCAGTCCCAAAAATTGTTCAAACCAGAGGAGCAGGTAGGTGGCCCTGCAGTAAAATGGAATAGATTGAGTGCCTGTATGTGGCAGTCCCAAAAATTGTTCAAACCAGAGGAGCAGGTAGGTGGCCCTGCAGTAAAATGGAATAGATTGAGTGCCTGTATGTGGCAGTCCCAAAAATTGTTCAAACCAGAGGAGCAGGTAGGTGGCCCTGCAGTAAAATGGAATAGATTGAGTGCCTGTATGTGGCAGTCCCAAAAATTGTTCAAACCAGAGGAGCAGGTAGGTGGCCCTGCAGTAAAATGGAATAGATTGAGTGCCTGTATGTGGCAGTCCCAAAAATTGTTCAAACCAGAGGAGCAGGTAGGTGGCCCTGCAGTAAAATGGAATAGATTGAGTGCCTGTATGTGGCAGTCCCAAAAATGTTTCAAACCAGAGGAGCAGGTAGGTGGCCCTGCAGTAAAATGGAATAGATTGAGTGCCTGTATGTGGCACTCACAAAAATTGTTTCAAACAGAGGACCGGGTAGGTGGCCCTCCAGAAAAATTAAATGCATGAAGTACTATAGCAAGAGCCAGTGGGCCCTGTCAAAAAATAGCCAGTTTCCTCTGCTTTACTGTACAAAGAGGAGGAGAAGGAGGAAAATGAGGAGGAGGAGGAGGAGTGGATCAATTATTCAGGTTGAGCTTCCTTCACCTGGTGGAGATTGGAAATTCTGAGAAATCCAGCCTTTATTCATTTTAATAAGCGTCAGCCTGTCAGCGCTGTCAGTCGACAGGCGTGTACGCTTATTGGTGATGATGCCACCAGCTGCACTGAAAACCCGCTCGGACAAGACGCTAGCGGCAGGGCAGGCAAGAACCTCCAAGGCGTAGAGCGCCAGTTCGTGCCACATGTCCAGCTTTGAAACCCAGTAGTTGTAGGGAGCTGTGTGATCATTTAGGACGATGGTATGGTCAGCTACGTACTCCCTCACCATCTTTCTGTAAAGATCAGCCCTACTCTGCCGAGACTGGGGACAGGTGACAGTGTCTTGCTGGGGTGACATAAAGCTGGCAAAAGCCTTGTAAAGCGTACCCTTGCCAGTGCTGGACAAGCTGCCTGCTCGCCTACTCTCCCTCGCTACTTGTCCCGCAGAACTACGCACTCTGCCGCTAGCGCTGTCAGAAGGGAAATACTGTTTCAGCTTGTGCACCAGGGCCTGCTGGTATTCATGCATTCTCACACTCCTTTCCTCTCCAGGGATGAGAGTGGGAAGATTTTGCTTGTACCGTGGGTCCAGGAGAGTGAACACCCAGTAATCGGTGCTGGAATAAATTCTTTGAACGCGAGGGTCACGGGATAGGCAGCCTAGCATGAAATCTGCCATATGCGCCAGAGTACCAACGCGTAAGAATTCACTCCCCTCACTGGCCTGACTGTCCATTTCCTCCTCCTCCAACTCCTCCAACTCCTCTTCTTCTGCCCATACACGCTGAACAGTGAAGGACTCAACAATGGTCCCCTCTTGTGTCTCGCCAACATTCTCCTCCTCTTCCTCCTCATCCTCCTCCACCTCCACCTCCTCCGATATGCGCTGAGAAACAGACCTCAGGGTGCTTTGGCTATCAACAAGGGAATATTCTTCCCCCGTCTCTTGTGACGAGCGCAAAGCTTCCGACTTCATGCTGACCAGAGAGTTTTTCAACAGGCCAAGCAGCGGGATGGTGAGGCTGATGATGGCGGCATCGCCACTGACCATCTGTGTTGACTCCTCAAAGTTACTCAGCACCTGACAGATATCAGACATCCACGTCCACTCCTCATTGTAGACTTGAGGAAGCTGACTGACCTGACTACCAGTTCTGGTGGAAGTTGACATCTGGCAGTCTACAATCGCTCTGCGCTGCTGGTAAACTCTGGATAACATGGTCAGTGTTGAATTCCACCTCGTGGGCACGTCGCACAACAGTCGGTGAGCGGGCAGTTGGAGGCGGCGCTGCGCTGCCCTGAGAGTGGCAGCATCTGGGCTGGACTTCCTGAAATGCGCACAGATGCGGCGCACCTTCGTGAGCAAATCAGACAGATTGGGGTATGTCTTGAGGAAACGCTGCACTATCAGATTTAACACATGGGCCAGGCATGGCACATGTGTCAGTCTGCCGAGTTGCAGAGCCGCCACCAGGTTACGGCCGTTGTCACACACAACCATTCCCGGCTTGAGGTTCAGCGGTGCCAGCCACAGATCAGTCTGCGCCGTGATGCCCTGTAATAGCTCTTGGGCGGTGTGCCTTTTGTCGCCTAGGCTCAGCAGTTTGAGCACCGCCTGCTGTCGCTTAGCGACGGCACTGCTGCTGTGCCTAGAGCTACCGACTGATGGCGCCGTGCCCACGGATGGTAGTTCGGAGGAGGAGGTGGAGGAGGGGTGGGAGGAGGAGGAGGCATAGTAGGCCTGAAACACCTGGACCGAGGTAGGCCCCGCAATCCTCGGCGTCGGCAGTATATGAGCAGCCCCAGGGTCAGACTCGGTCCCAGCCTCCACCAAGTTAACCCAATGTGCCGTCAGCGATATATAGTGGCCCTGCCCGGCAGCACTCGTCCACGTGTCCGTGGTCAGGTGGACCTTGTCAGAAACGGCGTTGGTCAGGGCACGGATGATGTTGTCTGACACGTGTTGGTGCAGGGCTGGGACGGCACATCGGGAAAAGTAGTGGCGGCTGGGGACCGAATACCGAGGGGCGGCCGCCGCCATGAGGTTGCGAAAGGCCTCGGTCTCTACTAGCCTATAGGGCAGCATCTCCAGGCTAAGCAATCTGGAGATGTGCACATTAAGGGTTTGGGCGTGCGGGTGGGTTGCACTATATTTGCGTTTCCGCTCCAGCGTCTGGGGTATGGAGAGCTGAACGCTGGTGGATGCTGTGGAGGATCGTGGAGGCGACGATGGGGTTTTTGTGCCAGGGTCCTGGGCAGGGGGCTGACTAGCAGCTGACACAGGGGAAGGAGCAGTGGTGTGCACGGCCGGAGGTGAACGGGCTTGTTGCCACTGAGTGGGGTGCTTAGCATTCATATGCCTGCGCATACTGGTGGTAGTTAAGCTAGTAGTGGTGGAACCCCTGCTGAGCCTGGTTTGGCAAATGTTGCACACCACAGTCCGTCGGTCATCCGGTGTTTCCTTAAAGAACCTCCACACTTCTGAAGATCTAGCCCTCGCCGCAAGAGCCCTCACCACGGGAGCTTCACTAGTTGACAGTGGCGCTGATGCACCAGCTCTGGCCCTGCCTCTCCGTCTGGCCCCACCACTGCCTCTTCCAACCTGTTCAGGTCGAGGACTCTCCTCCGTCTCAGAAGCACTGTGTTCACCCGGCCTCTCAACCCAGCTTGGGTCTGTCACCTCATCATCCTCCGATCCCTCAGTCTGCTCCCCCCTCGGACTTCCTGCCCTGACAACAACTTCCCCACTGTCTGACAACCGTGTCTCCTCATCGTCGGACACCTCTTTACACACTTCCACTACGTCAAGAAGGTCATCATCACCCACAGACTGTGACTGGTGGAAAACCTGGGCATCGGAAAATTGCTCAGCAGCAACCGGACAAGTGGTTTGTGACTGTGGGAAGGGTCCAGAAAACAGTTCCTCAGAGTATGCCGGTTCAAATGGCAAATTTTGCTGGGAGGGGGCAGACTGGGGGGGAGGAGGCTGAGGTGCAGGAGCTGGAGGAGTGGCGATTTCGGTGACATGGGTGGACTGCGTGGAAGACTGACTGGTGGTGGACAAATTGCTCGAAGCATTGTCAGCAATCCACGACATCACCTGTTCGCACTGTTCTGGCCTCAACAGTGCTCTACCACGAGTCCCAGTAACTTCAGACATGAACCTAGGGAGTGTAGCTCTGCGGCGTTCCCCTGCTCCCTCATCAGCAGGTGGTGTCTCACCCCGCCCAGGACCACGGCCTCTGACCCCTGCAGTAGTTGGACGCCCACGTCCCCGCCCTCGTCCTCTACCCCTAGCCCTCGGGTTAAACATTTTTAAAATGAGAGTTATAACTTTATTTTTTTTTTTTTACTTTTTTTTGTTTTTTTTTGTGTTTTTTTTTTTTTTTTGTGTTTTTTGTTTTTTTTTGAGTTTTTAAAACCAAACAATGCTATCCTATTGCTATGGCTATTTTCTAGCCAAGTATCAAAGCACACTACTATGCCAGATGAGATGACACTGAGTTATTGGCTAATAGAAATCCAACCCCTACTGAATTTTGCCACTTCGGCCTTTGCTATGGATATGTGCGCCACTAAGCGCAGAACACAGCGGTCGCAAGTCTCACTACAAATTGCTCAGAATTGGCAAGTACATGCACTGCAGAAACTACAGCCACCAGCAGATCAACCAGAAATCAAATATATAGAACGCTACTGTAGGCTTCAAGAAGCTGTTTGTATTCTCCTATGGCTATTTTCTAGCCAAGTATCAAAGGAAGCACAGTACTATGCCAGATGAGATGACACTGAGTTATTGGCTAATAGAAATCCAACCCCTACTGAATTTTGCCACTTCGGCCTTTGCTATGGATATGTGCGCCACTAAGCGCAGAACACAGCGGTCGCAAGTCTCACTACAAATTGCTCAGAATTGGCAAGTACATGCACTGCAGAAACTACAGCCACCAGCAGATCAACCAGAAATCAAATATATAGAACGCTACTGTAGGCTTCAAGAAGCTGTTTGTATTCTCCTATGGCTATTTTCTAGCCAAGTATCAAAGGAAGCACAGTACTATGCCAGATGAGATGACACTGAGTTATTGCCTAATAGAAATCCAACCCCTACTGAATTTTGCCACTTTGGCCTTTGCTATGGATATGTGCGCCACTAAGCGCAGAACACAGCGGTCGCAAGTCTCACTACAAATTGCTCAGAATTGGCAAGTACATGCACTGCAGAAACTACAGCCACCAGCAGATCAACCAGAAATCAAATATATAGAACGCTACTGTAGGCTTCAAGAAGCTGTTTGTATTCTCCTATGGCTATTTTCTAGCCAAGTATCAAAGGAAGCACAGTACTATGCCAGATGAGATGACACTGAGTTATTGCCTAATAGAAATCCAACCCCTACTGAATTTTGCCACTTCGGTCTTTGCTATGGATATGTGCGCCACTAAGCGCAGAACACAGCGGTCGCAAGTCTCACTACAAATTGCTCAGAATTGGCAAGTACATGCACTGCAGAAACTACAGCCACCAGCAGATCAACCAGAAATCAAATATATAGAACGCTACTGTAGGCTTCAAGAAGCTGTTTGTATTCTCCTATGGCTATTTTCTAGCCAAGTATCAAAGGAAGCACACTACTATGCCAGATGAGATGACACTGAGTTATTGCCTAATAGAAATCCAACCCCTACTGAATTTTCCCACTTCGGTCTTTGCTATGGATATGTGTGCCACTAAGAGCTAAACACAACGGTAGCAAGTCCCCCTGCTAATTCCTCACAAAATGGTAAAAGATGCAAATTAAAATAAAAAAAGTAGAACGTTATTGTAGCCCTAAGAAGGGCTGTTGGGTTCTTTGAAAATCACTCCTGCCTAACAGTAAGCTAATAGAACACCCTAACGCTTTCCCTGACCAGCAGCAGCTCTCTCCCTAGCGGCATCCAGAGACAGAATGATCCGAGCAGCGCGGCCAGCGGCTAGTCTATCCCAGGGTCACCTGATCTGGCCAGCCAACCACTGCTATCGACGTGTAAGGGTACCACGTCATGCTGGGTGGAGTGCAGAGTCTCCTGGCTTGTGATTGGCTCTGTTTCTGGCCGCCAAAAAGCAAAACGGCGGGAGCTGCCATTTTCTCGAGCGGGCGAAGTATTCGTCCGAGTAACGAGCAGTTTCGAGTACCCTAATGCTCGACCGAGCATCAAGCTCGGACGAGCATGTTCGCTCATCTCTAGTTGTAATGTCAAAGCACACTGATCTGCAATTGGGACTACAGGCGGTCCCCTACTTAAGGACAGCCGACTTACAGACAACTCATAGTTACAGACAGACCCCTCTGACCTCTGGTGAAGCTTTCTGAATGCTTTACTATAGTCCCAGACTGCAATAATCAGCTGTAAGGTGTCTCTAATGAAGCTTTATTGATAATCCTTGGTCTCATTACAGCAAAAAATTTTAAACTCCAATTTTCACTGGGGCAAAAATTTTTGTCTGGATCTACAATTATAAAATATACAGTCTCGACTTACATACAAATTCAACTTAAGAACAAACCCCCGGACCCTATCATGTAAGTAACCCGGGGACTGCCTGTATTCTCTATTAGCAACCAATTTTCACACACAGAGTGAGACATTTCAACTAATTTGCAGCCTTTTTCAAATGGCCAGGGGTGGAAAGGAATGGTACAGCTTACTGTTATTATAGATACACTGGAATCATAACTTTTTAGCAAGTTTAAATGCAGCTCTTAAAATGCTGGAAATATAGATAATCTAGTTTTTCCCAAATAAAAATTTCATAACAGAGAACTGCATCTTAATCACAAAGAACTGGACTCACATATGTTGCATCTATTGGGGCAGTTTTTATTTTGCAAGTGACATATTTTCAATAAATGTTTCTCACCTGTTAAATAAATGTCTTTAACCTGTTAAACCGAGGCACTTTGTAGGCTGAAGCACGTCAATGCCCTCTGGCAGTGCACACACTATGATGCAGCGGTGTTGCCACATGCTGATGTCATAGTGTGTGAGTAGGTAGAGCGTATTGACGTGTCTCTGCCCACATCTGGAGGATCCATGAGCAGTCAGGGGTAGCCATGAGAAGAAGAGGATCTGCGGGGAGCTCCCATGGTGAGTATATGAGTTTATTATTTTTAAGGGGGAATTGCTGGGCATTTCATTATTGAGGAGGCCATGCTTGGCATTTCATTATAAAGGGTACATGCTAGGTATTTCATTATACAGTGAGTCACGCTGGGAATTTAATTAAAAAGGGGGCCATGCTGAATATTTAATTATTAAGGGGGCCACACTGGACATTTCATTGTAAAGGGTACCATGCTGGGAATTTGATTATAGAGGTGGCCATGCTGGGCATTTCACTATAAAGCTGGCCACGCAAGGCATTTCATTATAAAGAAGGCCATGCTGGCCATTTAATTGTAAATGGGACCATGCTGGGCATTTCATTATAAAGGGGGACATGCTGGACATTTCATTATAAAGGGGGACATGCTGGGCATTTCATTATAAAGTGGGCCATGCTGTGTATTTCATTATAAAGGGGGGCATGCTGGACATTTTATTATAAAGGAGGCCATGCTAGGCATTTCATTAAAAAGTGGACCATGAAGGGTATTTTATTAAGGGGACTTTGCTTGGAATTTTATTAAATAGGGGAGGCTGCTGGAAATTTTATTGATGTGAGGAGGCTGCTGCTGGACATTTTATTAGTAAAGGGAGGTCGCTTCTGGACATTTCATTGAGGAGGGTATTTTATAATGGATGAGGCTTTACTCAAGTCAATAAGTTTGCTCAGTTTTTTGTGGTAAAATTAGGTTCCTCAGCTTACACTTGAGTATATACGGTAGTTTATTACAATGCAGTTGTGTTGCAGTTTTAGAAGATATATAAAGCCTGTATGATTGTGAAAGTAGCTCTGTGCTACTCTATAACACTTCGAAAAAGATTTCACTAGACCTGAACAGATGGGAAGGGATATATTTCAGTTTGACTGACCCAATGCTATAAATATGCTTTCTGAACTGCAATTTTATCATTATGCGTATTATTGCCACAAAAAATGTGTTTTATATTAGACGAAATATAAAACCCAAAATTATGTATTACTGATACTCATTTACATGTTTTGAAGAAGTAAAGTTCAAAGACTGTATCACTGTAGTACACAAACTTCACTCTTTGAAAACAAAAAAACAATTACCACTCCCAGAACAGGTGAGCATTCATGGATCTATAATAACTAGAACTTTCATATTAAACTTTTTTCAAATTGTGGTTCAGTAAGTTACACTAGGACTGTGGTTCTGTAAGCTACAAAACCAGAGATAAAAGCCATTACAAAAACATCTGAACCTCACATTCCCAACTTCATCTTTAAGTGTCTGCATCTCTGGTTCTGTAGCAGAGAGCCGCAAATCCAAATTGTTATCTTTAATATGACATATTATGCTATGAAACACAAGATTTGGGTATCTGAAGTGACTCTCCCCCATCAGCCTCTAGAAGGGACTTATCTCATTTTCTCTACAGGTTTTAGCTCATTTGGAGATGTTTTATGGGTAAATGGGTGAAATAAAAAACAAAACCCTGCCGTAGGATGCTGCTAGTTTAGTAAAAGTTGGTGACCATATTTATATAATCTATAATTTCTTTAAAAATGCTTTTTTCTGTGAAAAATCCCCCTTGTTGTTTATTTAGGTTACCAGAGAGAACTTATCTACCAAAGGGAAGATGGCTCTTTCAGTGCATTTGGAAATGATGATCCTGCAGGAAGTACCTGGTATGTTATTATTTAATGATAAAATACCATCAGATATTGTATTCCCTGCAGAATGTCAGTGCAAGGAGCCTATAAATCTTTTCTCTACCATAGGCTTCAACAAGTGGCGTAACAAGACTCTGGGACTAACTTAAGTTCAGGCCTCCATATACCTAAACCCTATGCACTGTAACCATAAATATGCTAAACAGACATATACATCATTAATACTCTACACACATACATCATACATGTTCTATAAATACATACACATAAAGGGGGGTATTTATCAGGGCTTCTGTGCCACACCAGTGACGTAAAAGCCCAGGAATTATCGCAAATGCCAGCTTATTGTTTGCAATTATTTTCCTCTTATTGCCACTTCTACGGTAGAGGGTGTAAAGGGGGTGCACGAGTTCCTGTTCTTACTGCAGCCGGTGAATCTTCATAGGTGAAAACTCACATCTGCATTTATTTCTACGCCAGGTAGATTATTAGATTATAACCCCTCCTTATTAATTCATACAATATATAGTTTACAACAACACCCCAATATTATTGTATAGATATTATAGCAACGCACCTCTTACTAATTTAATTAGCACCCCATCCTGATTAATATACTATTCAGAAGCACCCTTATTAATTTCATGCAATTTGGAGTGCCAGGAATGCAGAACTGTAAAATTGCACGAATTCTCAGTAACATCCACTCCTGCACATGCCCTCTCACATGTACTTCCACCATAAAACATAGTAATTATCATATACAGCTACAAAAAATATAGAAGAAATCAATTGTTGTTGTTTTTATTCCATAACATGTCCATTAGACCAAGCATTACCATATCTCCTCTTCCAGCTACATGCATTTAGCACACTGACATCTTTGGTTTTTCACTTTCGCATATCCTCTTCGTCTCCCCCCCCCCCCTAATAATATTAATCTTCTGCTAACCCTAAAACTGTCACCTCAAATATTAAAAAAGAGCTATTCAGAGTACCCCTGCAAATACTAATTCCACCAAATAATGCTTCCTAGTATAACATGTGGTACCCCCTCCACATTCTATATTCTCTTTATGATTGCTGGAACCTAATGTGGCCCTACATGATGCCTGTAGATGTGGCTCTACACAGAAAGCTAATACTCTGATATCTGATTTTTGGCTTCCCAAATAATGGTCTCTTACAGCACTATACTCCATATTCTGGTTTACACACAGTGTATTGTCCCCGTTTTGGCCCCCATTTTTTATAATGAACCCTTTTAATTACAGCCTCTTTACATTACAGCCTCTTTACTTTACATTACAAATCAGCAACCAGACTTAAACTATCACACTGTCAGTATAATGTGTTATCAAAGAGTCATGTGCCAGCAACAAGATAACTAAATCATAAAACTTAAACGGGTATTCCCACGAAAAGAAGATACTCAAAGAGTAACCATTATTCTGAACAAAACAAAAATAAATTAATAATTCTCCTCCAGGCGTCCCTGGGAATCATTCCTTCAAGTATTTAGGTTCTCAGTTCCCATTTAGTACCTTTTTTGGCCCATAGCAACCATGGTTTCCAGCTCTGAAAACAACTACAATCAGCAAGTTGGATGGGCGGAACCTGTCTCCTGTGACATCATCACAAGCACCTGCTGTTTACCAATGAGACCATAGCTTGTGCGAGTTTGGACCATGTAGCTAAGAGACTAAATGATATATATACATATATTCAATGTAATATTCAAGTTCCAGTATTATAACTTTTGCAACTAGATAAGAGTGAACACCAATAGGAGACACGGACACAATAGGGCACATGTATCATAAGTCCGACTTTTTCTGTCTGTTTTTTGAGACTTTTCTTGGCTTTCCTACTGGTCAGATGTATCTTAAAGTATCCAAAAGTTGCAAACAGTTCCCCAGCTATTTTCTGTGGCTGGTCATGGGCAGCCGTAGATTTGCCCAAAAAAGTCGCAACTTTCACATCTGAATTCAGGTGATAACTCAGGGAAAGCTGAGGGTGTTCAGGGAGAGATATTTACTACATTAGTTAGACAGGGAGAGATTGGCAGCACATGAACGAGGAAATCAGCTGCGAGCAGATAGATGGAGGAGGTATGTCTCACATGTACATTCTCACTCCATATTCAGCCTAGTGTGGATGGGAAGTGCCTAGCAACGGCTATCTGAGGAGTCACTGATAACAGGGGGGAGACTGCTGAATAGCAGTGAAAGGAGCAAGATTCAGGTAACTAATCCAATGGCAGAAGGGCTTACAATTGCATTCCCTAAAACATATCAGTTTTTTTTAAAATGCTGCTTAATCTTTAAATATACTCAGGATAACAAAATAACACATTCTCTAATTCAATGTTATTAACAAAAAGCATTCACATATATAATTCCAATCTGTCTCTATCAGTCCTGGTGTATACAATTTCTGTTGCCTGGGAATCCGACTGTAAATCTTCTGATTATGGTCGAGCATGGCAGATTCCTCTCTTGTCTACTTCTCCTTTCTGCCTCTAGCCCCTTCCCCCTCCATTACAAGATGAGCTCACGCCTGCCGGCAAGCAGCTTCATGCAGAGACTAATTCTGCAAACTACAGATTAGATAAGGTCTTTATCCAGGCAGGGGGAGACAGTGCAGACAGTGTGTCATTGTGTGTTATTTTCATCTCATGGAGCTCTCATGTCTGATCTGTCTCATCTCTCTTTTTCTGCATCAGATACTAGTACAATGTTCAGAAGCGAAATAAAAGTGTAGATAAACCTGTTCCTTAATAATCCAAGCATATTTTCAGCACACAGTATCTCATAGCACTAGAGGGATCATAATGTGTCTGCTTAGAGAGTCCCCGCTCACACTATGGAATTTTACACTGACCGTCACTGAATGATGGGAGCTGAAACAGCAATAAAACTGAATAAAATTGTAGAGTAAGGGGTTAAAAATTATCTTTATTGTGTAAACATCGCTAGTAAATTAAAATTTGAGAACCTTTTTTTACTATTAAACATTAAAAGTGTAGGACACTCAAGCTCTCAACAGTCCATATTTATCCCAACTAATTTCTTGTGTAATGAATCACAGTCATTACAGGACCAAGTGAGATTAATACATGAAGGGCTGCAGGCTGATGCAGTGACAAAGTGGGAGCCTGTCAGCAATATTAAATGTCAGCATACTTTACATAACTTCCCTTTCTTGTGGCTCTCACACTTAATAATATCCCCCTCATTGTGTCACCCACATAATAATGCCCCCTCAATGTGGCCTGCCATGTAATAATGCCACTCAAACGTAAGTCTCATGAAAATATACCTCTTCCGTGAAAAGAGGAGGTATCGCTGAACATTTTCCTCCATTTTGGGCAGAAAACAGAGTTTTCCATGCATGCATAACCACTCTCCAATGAGGCCTATGGTGGTGAAAATAATCAAGCAAATAGACTCATTCACCCAGCATTGGGGTGGGGGTCAACGAACCCTTGTTTTGAAGGTAGGTGCCGATCTCAATATCCTCAATATAGCCCACACTCCTTCCCCTTCACTGTGACCCCCACCTAAAAATGGAATGTACTGTATCCTAATTGTGGGTCAGTTCCTGATAAACCCCTCTGAATGTGACCCTCTACACTAAATAATGCTCCTAATTGAGGATCCCTTGTCCTCTGAAAGGAGCCCATCATCCAATGCTATATAATGTCCCCAAACTGACTAATGCCTCTGCAATAAATAATTCCCCCACATTTAGTAATCCCCCCCACACTAAATAATGCTCCTAGATAAAGTAATGTCCAAGGCAGAAAAGGTGAAAGTTATGAAAGCTGTCGTAAAAAGTCTGGGGACATCAGGGACTCTTGCCAAAAGATCTGTGTCCGTGTACTAGATATTATGACCTAACAAGGACCCTGACATTCAAGCCCTATGTCTAGCAGAGGCAGGGAATGGATGCCATACAGTGGTCTATATAAGTAATTATGACTTCCATATAGAACTACAGTACATTTAATTTTATTTTTACTGTAGAACTATATTTTTTTTGTTTCTTTTCTAAGGTTTGCTTGGTGTTTGTGACAATATTGATGACTCATGTCTGAATAAAAAAAAAAGAAATGTATTGCAATTCAAAAATAGCCTCTAATTGCAGCACTGTACACATTTTTTTTCCTTCTGTTTCTTAGGCTGTCTGCCTTTGTCTTGCGTTGCTTTTTAAAAGCACGGCAGTTTATCTTAGTTGACCCTGTGATTCTTCATGATACTCTTACATGGCTTTTGACACATCAAAAGAAAAATGGAGAATTTTGGGAACCTGGGAGGATAATAAACACTCAACTTCAAGGAGGCAACTATAGTCCAGTTACACTGACTGCTTATATAATGTCAGCTCTTATTGAATATCCTGGCCTCTTGGTAAGTACAACACAATATACAAAACACATACAGAAATTTATAAAACTTGATATGAAATTTTCTGGCTTATAATTTCTAGAGGTTTTCTGAGGCTGCTAAAGATAGGCCATAAATATTTCAAAGAGGGTGTTGACAGGCGTTGACAGGTGTTGTAAGGATCATACTACACAGATTTCAAATTATGAAAGTATATTTTTAATATGTTACTTATGAAACGTAATATTATACTGTGGTCCCTATCCTGATGTCACATATATTGGTTAAGGGCCATAACTTTCTTTTTTTGTGTAATACTATAAACATTTTTGCTGTATTTTTTTTGTGACATGTAGGTATAGTTAAAAATAAATAATGAGTTAAAGGACCTTTTTTTCCATTTTTAGTTTATTTAAAAGTTACAAAAACTGGAGAAAAGATTTGTTGCTTTGTAATGTACACTCACCGGCCATTTTATTAGGTACACCATGCTAGTAACGGGTTGGACCCCCTTTTGCCTTCAGAACTGCCTCAATTCTTCATGGCATAGATTCAACAAGGTGCTGGAAGCATTCCTCAGAGATTTTGGTCCATATTGACATGATGGCATCACACAGTTGCCGCAGATTTGTCGGCTGCACATCCATGATGCGAATCTCCCGTTCCACCACATCCCAAAGATGCTCTATTGGATTGAGATCTGGTGACTGTGGAGGCCATTTGAGTACAGTGATCTCATTGTCATGTTCAAGAAACCAGTCTGAGATGATTCCAGCTTTATGACATGGCGCATTATCCTGCTGAAAGTAGCCATCAGATGTTGGGTACATTGTGGTTATAAAGGGATGGACATGGTCAGCAACAATACTCAGGTAGGCTGTGGCGTTGCAACGATGCTGAGTGCCAAGAAAATATTCCCCACACCATGACACCACCACCACCAGCCTGAACCGTTGATACAAGGCAGGATGGATCCATGCTTTCTTGTTGTTGACGCCAAATTCTGACTCTACCATCCGAACGTCGCAGCAGAAATCGAGACTCATCAGACCAGGCAACGTTTTTCCAATCTTCTAATGTCCAATTTTGATGAGCTTGTGCAAATTGTAGCCTCAGTTTTCTGTTCTTAGCTGAACGGAGTGGCACCCGGTGTGGTCTTCTGCTGCTGTATCCCATCTGCCTCAAAGTTCAATGTACTGTGCGTTCAGAGATGCTCTTCTGCCTACCTTGGTTGTAACGGGTGGCGATTTGAGTCACTGTTGCCTTTCTATCAGCTCGAACCAGTCTGCCCATTCTCCTCTGACCTCTGGCATCAACAAGGCATTTCCGCCCACAGAACTGCTGCTCATTGAATGTTTTTTCTTTTGCGGACCATTCTCTGTAAACCCTAGAGATGGTTGTGCGTGAAAATCCCAGTAGATCAGCAGTTTCTGAAATACTCAGACCAGCCCTTCTGGCACCAACAACCATGCCACGTTCAAAGGCACTCAAATCACCTTTCTTCCCCATACTGATGCTCGGTTTGAACTGCAGGAGATTGTCTTGACCATGTCTACATGCCTAAATGCACTGAGTTGCCGCCATGTGATTGGCTGATTAGAAATTAAGTGTTAACGAGCAGTTGGACAGGTGTACCTAATTAAGTGGCCGGTGAGTGTATACTTTATTTTTAGCATATTTTTTTCAGTTTTCAAATTAACTCAAAATTACCATTGTAAATTAATTCCCTAGTGCGTGAAGGTCATTTTGATATATAATGGAGCATCATCAGGCTCCAGGGGCAGTGGGCCAACTGGACCACCACGAACGATGACATAAGCCGACACCTGGGACCAGAATCTAAGTGGTACCTTTTTTTCACCAGAGCCCGCCACAAAGCAACCCGCTTGGTACCACCACGGGCAGCATGGGATTGGATTCGGAGACGAAGCAACAGGTCAGGGCAGGCGGAACAGGATCAAAGTCAAATGCGGAACCGGGGTCACAACTGGAAATCACACTAAGAATGCAGGGCATCAGGGAACAAGCTTTTTCAATGGCACGAAGATACAGCAGGGTGTGCAGGAAGAGGCAGATTTATATAGAATTCTTGGAAATGGCCAGCGCCAATAAATGATGCGCTGGCTCTTTAAATCTTCTGTAGCCTTGATAGGCACATTTACTTACCTGTCCGCGGAGTTCACCAAAAGTGCATTGTCCGACTCTGCCGCAGCTTTTGGGCCCGATATCCTGCATGTGCTACTTTCCCGCTCAGGTCCAACAGAGTTCTCCTTCTTTTAAGTGGTGTATCTGAGTGCATCAGCTTGCAACACAATTTGAATTTTAAATCCTGCGCTCAGTCCGAATCAGTCAGATCGCCAAAAAAATGATTGTGTGTGCCAAAAAGCTAGCGCAGACACCTGTTAAATACCTGTCCAAGCTGTGCAATCCCCGAAAAAGGCAAAAGTTCAACAAAAGTGCGTTCTGCGACCCTTAGTTAATGAGCCCCAATGTGTATAGTCTGGGGCAAATGGGGTGACTATTTTTTAAAAAATTTTTATTGGGGAATATTAATATTTATTTTTAAAAATTTGTTAGTATGTAATTCGTGTGTTTATTAACTTTTATATGACCCCCATGAGGTCAAAAAAAGACTTTTCCACATTTTTATTTTATTATTTATTTATAAAGGTTTTTTCTACTTCTCTTTTTCACATGTAGCATCTGGGGCATCTGTAGAGTGCCAGTTACAGGGGGAAATGACCCCCTGTGGGGACAGATGTTGGATTAGAGCTAGACTGGGTCTGACCATGTGCCTGGCGGCTCTCCTCCTCTGTGCATCATGCTGCTTCCATGTGATACTATGAGAATCAGAGAAAAAAGATGCAGTAATAAAATGCATCCCCCTTCTCCTTAGGGACTTCAGCTGTCTCAGACAGCCAGAGACCCGGCCCTGTTCTCGTGATTAGCGCGGGATCAGAAGAAAACTGCAGGAACGTATAAAGACTTTGCAGACTCGAGACCTGTGCCTGCTGACATCTAAAATCAGTGGGTAGTTGGGATTGAGTAAAACATCCGAGATTGGAGCCTTCAATAACAGCCGTAGAATCCCAATATGACATTTAAGAAAACCTGCCATGCAAATTTATGCAACCAAAATAAGTACTTAATTAAAAACTATGATTAAAAGCATTGTCCTTATCCCTTAATGACTCTTCTCCATCGCTGCAATGTTACGAAAATCAGTTTGTAAACTTATAAGCAACTCACCTGAAGTAAACCTTCATATTCATGGGTTACCCCATGTATCTATCTGATCACATGAAATAACAGCAGCCTCCATGTAGGCACAGGAAGGAGAAGAAGTCCATGGAGACATGCTTTGACAATACCATGAAACTGCCATGTGTGCCAGATACATGGGGTAGATATTGCAAATTAAACTGGATAGAGCGCCTTAGATAACATCAACCTGGTCCCATGATAAGCTGATAAGAACCATGGGACATGCGTAGGTGAAGATAGGAGGGGCCAGGTAATATAAGATAATGTTTATTTATGGGGATGTGAGGGAAACAAATTTTAAAATGAAGAGTGTCAGTTAGTGTTAGGATAGGGTACACACAAGACAGGGGAAGGTGAGCCCTGAGCTTACCCCAACCTCTGTCCCTTCCTATAGCCCCCCCACGCTAAACCGTGGGGCGACTACTTGAAGACTCGGAATATACTGAGTAAGTGTGGATAAGGGCAAACACAAACAGACTGACAAACATAGAACATAAAAGAATAGTAAACAAGCCGGAGTCACAACTAGAGGGAACGTCAAAGGCAGAATCAGTAAGCAAGAGTCAAAGTCCAAAAACTAGCCGAGTTAACAACAATATAGATACAGATACTGAGCAATACAAACGAGCAGCAACCAGGGAGAAAGGGATTTTCAAACACTGGCACTGGGAACTAGTGAAGCTGCAATTTATGCAGCCAGAACTCCACCTCCAGAATCTGATAGGAGCTGGACAGTACCTGGGAATTAACCCCTCACGGTGCAGAATAACCAGGCACCCAGCAGAGGTTCAAAGTCCCAGCCCCTCCTAGACAGCGCGAGATCTTAGCAGCCGCTGCCCAGGACGAGAGGTGGAGTTTGCGCGGATACGCGCCGGGGTACGGAGAACGCTGCTGGCACCACCAGAAGAACCAGAAGTCCCAGCAATCTCCCTAGCGAACCTGACAGTACCCCCCCCCTGACGGGGGGCCTTCGGACCCCTAGATCTTAAAGATGGCTTCTGAGGGTTGGCCTGATGAAACAACCTGAGCAACCGTGGAGCATGAACATCTCTAGCCGGAACCCAAGACCTATCCTCAGGACCAAAACCCTTCCAATGGACCAGGTACTGCAGGGAGTTACCTACCCATCTGGAATTCACCACTTTTTCCACTTCAAATTCCAGATTCCCCTCCACAATAGATGGAGAAGGAGGGTCAGGAAGAGGCAACACAGGCTCCACATAGCGCTTAAGAAGACTTTTATGGAAGGTGTTATGAACCCGCCACCCTGCTGGAAGTGTAATCTTAAAGGAAACCGGGTTAACCATATGAGTGACAACAAACGGACCCACAAACCTGGGCGCAAACTTCAAAGAGGGGACCTTCAATTTAAGGTTTTTCGTGGATAACCACACTTTATCCCCCACCACAAACGTACCAGAGTTAGTGAGCCTTCTTTCAGTCTGTTGGACCATAGAATCTTGTGCCCTCCGAATACTCTCCCGAACTTGTGACCAGAGCGAGCGTAACTTGGATGCAATAGCTTCCGCTCGAGGAATATTAGAGACCGGCACAGATGAAAAAGAGAAACGTGGATGAAAACCATAATTGCAGAAAAACGGAGATACCTGTGTGGACGAACTACAGTGGTTATTAATAGCAAATTCTGCCAACGGAAGGAATTTCACCCACTGGTCCTGACTGTCCGAGACAAAGAGTCGCAGATATTGAATCATCTCCTGATTCATTCTCTCGGACTGACCATTAGACTCAGGATGAAACGCAGAGGAGAACGACAGATTAACTTCCAGTCTAGAACAGAATGCTCGCCAAAATTTGGAAACAAATTGTACGCCCCTATCAGACACAATATCATCTGGTATACCATGGAGGCGTACAATATTCTGTATAAACAAATCAGCCAATTCTTCAGCTGAGGGTAACTTTTTTAATGGAACAAAGTGTCCCATCTTGGAGAAACGGTCCACTACCACCCAAATCACTGTATAGCCTTGAGATGCTGGCAGATCAGTGACAAAATCCATTGACACTTTAGACCATGGCCTGGTGGGAACTGGAAGCGGAAGAAGAGGCCCCTCAGGACGTCTCCTGGGAGTCTTTCCTCGCGCACAGACCTGACAGGCTTGGACAAATGTGTGCACATCTTTAGTCATGTGAGGCCACCAGTAACTTCTCTTTGCGAGATCCAAGGTACTCCGCATACCCGGATGACCTGCCAATACTGAGCAATGCGTCTCCTCCAACACTCTCAAACGACAAGAAATAGGAACAAACAACTTGCCTTCCGGAAGGTCTTTGGGTGCAGATTTTTGTCCTGCTAAAATTTGAGAGGAGAGGTGGGAGGAGACAGCTGCCAACACAACACCTGGAGACAAAATATTACTGTCCGTAGTCGCTGGAAGCTCAGGAGTCCCAAAGCTACGGGACAAGGCATCAGCCTTCACATTTTTTGACCCAGGTCGGTAGGTGACCACAAAATTAAAGCGAGAGAAAAACAAGGCCCACCTAGCCTGACGTGAGTTCAAACGCTTAGCAGTATCCAAATATACTAAGTTCTTATGATCTGTGAGCACAGTTATCGGATGAAGAGCTCCCTCCAAAAAGTGTCGCCAGACTTCAAATGCCCACTTAATGGCAAGGAGCTCTCGATTACCAATATCATAATTCCTCTCACAAGAGGAAAACTTTCTAGAGAAATATGCACAGGGCCTCAGTCTGGTGAGAGTGGAGGACCCCTGAGACAACACTGCACCTACTCCTACCTCGGAGGCATCAACTTCCACAACAAACGGTAGAGAGAGGTCAGGTTGAACCAAAACTGGGGCTGACGAGAATGCCGCTTTTAAAGTTTCAAACGCTGAGCAAGCGGCAGGGGACCAGTTGTTTGGATCAGCACCCTTACGGGTTAGATCCGTGAGGGGTTTGGCGATCACAGAAAAGTTCTTTATAAAGTTCCGATAATAGTTAGCGAAACCTAAAAATCGTTGAAGGGCCTTAAGATTTGTAGGCCGAACCCAGTCCGTGAGCGCCTGAACCTTACTCGGATCCATCTGTACATCAGAGGGAGTCACAACATAACCTAAGAAGGAAACCTTCTGGACGCAAAAAACACACTTTTCCAGTTTAGCGAAGAGGTGGTTTTTGCGCAACCTGGTAAGTACTTGGCGGAGATGTTGCTGGTGAGAAACCATATCCGGAGAAAAAATCAAAATATCGTCTAGATACACCACCATAAACACACCGATGTAATCATGAAAGATGGAGTTCATAAAACCTTGAAAAACCGCTGGGGCATTACTCAAACCAAAAGGCATAACCAGGTATTCAAAGTGCCCCAAAGGTGTATTAAATGCGGTTTTCCACTCATCCCCTTCTCGGACCCGAATCAGGTTATAAGCCCCTCTGAGATCTAATTTAGAGAAAACTTGGGCCCCAGAAACCTGATTTAAGAGATCCGGGATCAAGGGGAGGGGACCTGAGTTTTTTACCGTTATCTTATTTAATTCTCGATAATCAATACACGGCCGTAAACCACCATCTTTTTTCTCAACAAAAAAGAACCCGGCCCCAGTGGGCGACTCAGAGGGACGAATATGTCCGATTGCCAAACTCTCCTCAATATAGCTCTTTAGTGCCTCCCGTTCTGGCACCGACAAGTTATATATACGACCCTTAGGCAATCTAGCATCGGAAAGAAGGTCAATTTTACAATCAAACTCCCTGTGAGGAGGAAGGACTTGGGACAAGGGTTTAGAAAACACATCTGAGTAGTCAGAGAGAAAACCTGGAAGACTCTGATCTTCCGTCACTACTGTACATAGTGAAACTCTGGTCAGGTGTTCCTTACAGTGAGGACCCCAATGAACCAGCTCCAGAGTTTCCCAATTAATTACCGGATTATGGATCCGGAGCCAGGGTAGACCAAGAATGACATTTTCAGACAGGTTTTCCATAACTAGGAAAGAACACCATTCTTCATGCATAGCTCCCACCATAAGCTTCATCTGCGGGGTTCGGAATTTGATCAACCCTGCCTGTAGAGGGGTCAAATCCGCACCCGACATCTGGATAGGAGTGGACAATGGAATCAATGACATGCCAAACTGAGAGACAAAATTATAATCGATTAAATTAGTCGCAGCACCTGAATCCAAAAAGGCGCGACCAGTGCAGGAAACAGACTGAAACTTAACCGTACAAGGTAAATACATTCTAGCCACAATAGGGAGTACCTGAGCTCCTAAGCAGTCCCCCCGACTACTGCTTAGGAGCGGAAGTTTTCCTGCTGCTGCCTCTTGGAACAGGTGTTGATCTGATGATCAGGACTTCCACAGTAGAAACAAAGATGGCGTCTCACTCGACGTTGTTTCCGCTGTGCAGGAGAGATGCTATCCAGCTCCATGGATTCCAATTCTGGACTACCCGGAGACGGACTGGCCGCTGGCTGACAGTCCGAGGACACCCGAGGTGATCGCCTGGATCTTAGGCGACGATCAACTCGGATGACCAGAGTCATAGCATCATCTAATGTCTGAGGCTCGGCATAAGCTAAGACTAAGTCCTGTACTCGGTCTGACAGTCCGGACATAAATTGGTCTTTTAGGGCGCAGTCATTCCATTGCGAGTCAGTCACATACTGTCTGAACTGGGCACAATACTCTTCTGCTGTCCGTTTTCCCTGACACAGAGATCTAAGGTGGGAAACTGCAAGTGCTCGACGGTCAGGTTCGTCATAAATCTGGCCTAAAGCAGAAAAAAAAGCGTCAAGAGAAGAACGGGATGGAGAGTCAGGTGGGAGAGAAAAAGCCCAATTTTGCGGATCCCCACGCAACAGGGAAATTACCACGCCCACCCTTTGAATCTCTGTGCCCGATGAACGAGGGCGTAAAGAAAAGTAAAGTTTACAGCCCTCCCGAAATGAAAAAAAATGCTTACGGTCACCAAAAAACACGTCAGGGAGAGGAACCTTAGGTTCAGGTATGGGTGGCAGTGGATCCTGCGGTGATGTCTGCCGTGGAACCTGCATAGATTCCTGAATTTGGAGACGGGAAGCTAGATCCTGAACAAACTGAGTTAGGGTCTGGACCTGAGCGACCACAGCTGACAAAGGCTCCATGGAAGGAGAGAATGTAGCAGGTCGGATACAGGATGCAGACCTATGTGTGGCCAGTGTTTCTGTTAGGATAGGGTACACACAAGACAGGGGAAGGTGAGCCCTGAGCTTACCCCAACCTCTGTCCCTTCCTATAGCCCCCCCACGCTAAACCGTGGGGCGACTACTTGAAGACTCGGAATATACTGAGTAAGTGTGGATAAGGGCAAACACAAACAGACTGACAAACATAGAACATAAAAGAATAGTAAACAAGCCGGAGTCACAACTAGAGGGAACGTCAAAGGCAGAATCAGTAAGCAAGAGTCAAAGTCCAAAAACTAGCCGAGTTAACAACAATATAGATACAGATACTGAGCAATACAAACGAGCAGCAACCAGGGAGAAAGGGATTTTCAAACACTGGCACTGGGAACTAGTGAAGCTGCAATTTATGCAGCCAGAACTCCACCTCCAGAATCTGATAGGAGCTGGACAGTACCTGGGAATTAACCCCTCACGGTGCAGAATAACCAGGCACCCAGCAGAGGTTCAAAGTCCCAGCCCCTCCTAGACAGCGCGAGATCTTAGCAGCCGCTGCCCAGGACGAGAGGTGGAGTTTGCGCGGATACGCGCCGGGGTACGGAGAACGCTGCTGGCACCACCAGAAGAACCAGAAGTCCCAGCAATCTCCCTAGCGAACCTGACAGTTAGTTAATAGGGTTCTATGGGCACCAGTCACTAGCTGTATTTTTTATTGAAAATGTAGTGACAGGTTCTCTTTAAGGTGTTTAAAGCAGTGAGAAATCAAGAACCTATTTTTCAATTTTGTTGAAAACATTTTATTACATAAAACTCAAATTTTTTTAGCAACTGGAATACCCCTTTAACATTTTCCAGATAGTGAACCCAAGGGATATAGCTGAATATCAAACCTTTGGAAACACGTCTTCTATTTTGTGTTTGGCCAATTTTACAGACCTGCTGTATTTGCCTTACATCAAACATATTTGGGGACTCTTTTACTTATCTTAGAATGTTTTCCTAAAAGGTTTGGGGATAATCCAGGTGTTTTGTTTTTCAAACATGTGATGAATATTATCATTATTTGTGGACGGCAGTGGTTGCTGCCCTCTTACTCTACTTTGAATGCTATTTTTGCCAAATATTTTTCTTTTGCTGTAGTCAAGAAGACTGGCCTTAGTTGACCCTAAAGAGGTTCTTTTAACATTCTTTTGCATGCCTCTAGTTATTTTTTTTCATTATGCTTGCTTGTTATAGCTCTACCAATTTTGGAAGGTCAAGTACTCTTGAAACCGATCTTTACTGTTTTAGGTCATCTCCATTTAAGAATAATGGATTTCACTGTAATTTGATTAGTGCACAAGAAAAGAAATGTCCTTATTACCCTTTACAATTACACTTCAACATTTTTATCTCAACTTTTCTGCAGTTGTCATTAAGCCAGAAATGACTCATTGGTAAACATGACAATTGTCTGTATGCTGTATTTATTGACAAAATGAAAATCCTAATCCTATCGCTTAGGTCATAGTTAAAACAATTCCATGTGGGAATGGGGGATTCCTCTACTTTAGAGCTTCAAAACACTATGAAGTAATCTTCTTCATACCATGAAGGGTATATCATAATAGCACAATTTATATGTGATTTTCTCCAATGATGCAATTTTATAATAGTTTCAACACAAAAATGGCATTTAAATTGAAAACACTGCTTATTAAAATGGTGACTTAGGGAAAAAACAGCTCACACGGTAATGACCTGTCTGAATAGTGTTGAGAATACATTCTTGCTGCTACTAAGTAATCAAGCATTTTGGAGACATTACAAAGGCTACTCATATGCACACCCCCTGATTGTAATGCTGGAAAATAACCATAAATGTTACTACTACAGCGTCATGAACATTCTTTGCGATTCAACCTTCTAATGTTTCCTATTAACATTTATTGTTACTAGAACATTGTCTAAGCAACTCAGTTCATCCAGTCCAAAAACTGCTAGAAGTCTACTAAGCAATAAGTCAAATTCAGTGGAAACTGAGAACATGTTTTATCCTTAGTCTGTGATGAAAGAAAACCTTTGCGTGATTAATATTGCTTACCAGACGTTGATAAACATTTTTGCAGTCAAGGCAGCTTCAACCTTTTTCATAGTCTTAAAAAAAACTGTGGGCTGGTGTTCAAACGAACTTTCATTGACAATTCCATTTGCAGCATCCTCTCCATTGTTAATGAAACATTATTTTTTTATAGGTTCGTTTTTTTGAAGAAAGTCCAACTTCTTGCCTCGCAAGGATGTCCTATATCTCTGCCTCCCCCAGTCTGAAGTGTTGTTAAAGGTTTTGCTCTATCTTTGGAGCAAGATCAATTACTAACCTGGCAACTTTACCGAGACATGTTCAACATATGCTTAACCCATTATTTCCACAACATATTTGTAGTACCAAATGTGTAGACTGTTTCATGTACTATTTAAACCATTATGACCACCATCTGGCTTACACAGTTTAGCAACTAACATTTTGTGTGAAAATCTCAGTTAGGCATTTAATTATCTAGATCCCCCTGCCACTTTTTAGAGGCCCCCTGCCACCTCTTGGCTCTATTAGAGGGTCACAAATTATATTCAGACACGTCAAGCCAGGGGGTAGACTTAGATATGCTGTAAAATAAAATAATATTTAACCAAATATAAATTGGGGTCAGGGCTTTTCTTCAACTGTAGGGGAGACATTTTATCAACTTTCTGCAGGATAATTTTATGGTACAACTTGTAGAAGATTCCACAAGAGGTGATGCAGAGAATGCAAAAATTGTCCAAAATGTCACTGTCCAGGAAACCTTTAGTAACAGTGATCATAACATAACATATAATCCAAAAACATAAAGGAAAATTGAAAATTTTGAATTTTAAGAATGCTTATTTCCCCAAATTCAGGGCTGCACTAGAGGATATACACTGGGATCAGATACTGTCACATGAGGATACTAATGTTAAATGAGAAACATTCAAATCTATACTGGGTCATTATACTTCTAAATTTATTGATTTATGTAACAAGTATGGATGGGCTAGATTACACCCCACATGGCTTACCGCTACAGTTAACAGGGCAATAAATGAGTGCATTTAATAATATAAATCTGACGTTTGTCTCATGAAGCCTTCAATAATTACAAAACACTTACCAAAATCTGTAAGAAGGAAATAAAATCAGCCAAAATACAAAATGAAAGAGACATTGTGCCAAAGACAGAAAAATTAATTTTTTAAGTACAGGCGGTCCCCTACTTAAGAACACCCGACTTACAGACGACCCCTAGTTACAAATGGACCTCTGGATATTGGTAATTTACTGTGCTTTAGTCTAAGACTACAATAAACAGCTGTAACAGTTATCAAAGGTGTCTGCAATTAGGCTTTATTGTTAATACTTGTTCTTATGACAATCCATCATTTTTAAAATCCAATAGTCATAGAAACCCAAAAATTTTTACCTGGAGTTACAGTTGTAAAGTATACAGTTCTGACTTACATGCAAATTCAACTTAAGAACAAACCTGCAGAGCCAATCCTGTGCTTAACCCGGAGACAGTCTGTATATAAATACAAAAAAAAATAGATCAGAGCAGGTGGGAACCCTATATGGTGCAAATGGGGCTTTGGTGACTGAACACCAAGAGAAGGCAGAGATACTAAATGGATTTAAACAAAAGAAGAAAGTACTTCTGGCGTGGTTCGTGCCAATGCGTGTGATGCATCCTGTAATTTACTACACTGGCTGAATGAAGACATGATCCAATTTAAGCTCAATAAAATAAATGTGTACAAGGTTCCTAAACCAGATGGGTTACCACCCAGAAATCTGAAAGAACTCAGTTGTGTCATTGCTGTGCCACTGTCTAAAATCTTCAGAGATTCCCTAATTACTGGTACAGTGCCAAGTGACTGACGCAAGGTGAATGTGGTGCCAATATTTAAAAGAGGCTCTAGAACTTTGCCAGGAAATTACAGATCTTTGAACTTCACTTCCATTATGGAGGAAATATTGAAAGGGTTACTAAAATACTACATACTGGAGTATTTGACATCAAATAGTATAATAAGTGATATCAAGCATGGGTTTATTAATGATGCCTGGACAGAGGAGCTGCTGTGGTTATTGTGTACTTGGACTATTCAAAGGCATTCAACACTGTCCCTCATAGACACCTGATGGGTAAAATGAGATCTATTGGTTGTACAGGAACTATTTGATTAAAACTGTATGAAGGATCACATCTAGAGAGTTGTGTTCAATGATTCCTGCTAAGAATGGCCACCATTTATAAGTGGTGTACCCCAGGGTTCTTTGCCCAGCCCACTACTATTTAATTTATTTATAAATGATATGGAGGTTTAAAGAGGATGTTCACAGGCTGCAGGGTGGCTTGAAAAAACTGAGCGTTTGGTCATCCACTTGACAAATGAGTTTCAATGTGGATAAATGTAAGGTTATTCACCTGGCGGCTAATGATCTACATACAACATGGGTGTACTAGTGATCATAGATTACATAACAGCATGTCAGTCAGCTGCTTCTAAAGTCACCAAGATCTTGTCATGTATCAAAAATTGACTCTCGGGATAGGGATATAATATTACCACTGTACAAGGCATTGGTTTGGCCTCACCTGGAATATGCCATCCAGTTTTGGACAACAGTGCATACAAAGGATTCCCTGGAGCTAGATACAGCGAAGAGCCACAAAAATGATAAGGCTCTCATTTATGAAGAAATATTAAATACATCTAGTTGTTTTAGTCTTGAAAAAGACGGCTAAGAGGGGACATGATTAATTTATATAGATATATGAATGGATCATACAAAGTCAAATCAAAAGACACTGTTCGCTTCTAGAGAAAACAAGCTTTATCCACTAGAAAAAAAGGCAAATGAATCTGCTCACTGACGTGTATGTTCCCAGCTTGTTTGTAGTCCAACTTCGTGCAGCTCCCAGTGCCCGGAATCAGGCTGTGCTGTCGGCCAGCCGAGATAAACTTGTAAGTGGAAAGAAAGTAGATACTCCGGCACTCGCAAAATCTTGACAAAATCCAAAAATTCTTTATTCCATAGTATTTAAAAATGCAGGGTCACATATTGCACATCCATATCCACTAGATCTACGCGTTTCGGACTATATAATCTAGTCCTTAGTCATGAGTCTGAGATTATGACTAAGGACTAAATTATATTTAAATTTTTAGATTTTATCAAGATTTTGCGAGTGCCGGAGTATCTACTTTCTATCCCCTTACAAGGTTTAACCACTGTTTGTGACAGGGCTTTTTACTATGAGAACTATCAATCTAGGGAGTAGCCTGCCTGAGGTGCTGGTCACAGTAGGGACAGCAAAGAAGGGCCTAGGTGCCTTTTTGTATCTAAATAACATTGATGGTTATGTTATATACAATTGTTTCCTCTAAATCCCTTCCTCATGCAATCCCTTCCCTTCCTTGGTTGTACTTGATGGACATGTGTCTTTTTTCAACCATATAAACTATGTAACTATGTAACCATGTTTATAGTTTTATGGCTTGTGTGATATTTTTTTTTCCAAAAGCAGCATTAGATTTCTTAGATCTGTTATAAGTAAGAAAACTACTCTGTCAATAATTGATTACCGCAGTGCCTCCTCAGCCTCAGGTGTCATCCACAGTATAACTACAATATGGCACAATGTGACATTTTTACTGCATAAAGGTATAAAAATAATACCTGTCCACAGATGGCTCCATTGTATTCTTTTCCAGCTTCCTGGTACACCGTAAAGAATGTTGCATTGTTCTATTTGGAAGTAAAATATATCTTGCAAGTAGCAAGCCCTCATATGGCTCTGTACTGGTGTAATGGTGTAAATTAAGGCTTTTGAAAGGCATAGACTAAAAGACAGAATTAATTAAGGAGTTCAACTTGATTAATTAATAAAAACAGATTTTAATTGCATCAGAGTTTAAAGATTCCCTGGAACTTTTTATCTAGTGCTTGTATTTAACCAACTTCATATTTTATTGTGAAAATATATTCATTTGAACCCTGCTATACACTTCACACATTGGTGTTCATATGAGAGCTGCAACACCTTGACCCCCCTATAGTTAAGATGAGGGTCCATGATTTCTAAAGTTGAAGACATCGCAGCAGGTCTGTATGCTGTAGCCACCCAGGCACTATAGGTTTCTGTAGGCAGAGTGATAGGGGAAATGTTCTTGAACATATGTTTGCTTATTTGGAAACACCTTCTCATTTAATATTTTAAGAAATGGTTTTAACTGGGTAAATACCTGCCATGTTTTCATCTTGATCTAAACCCCCTATTTCATAATTTGTGTTAATCGGTAAAAGAAAAACCCATGCCTAATGTACTTTTTTGTGAACTGTAAATTACACATTTTATAAGCCATTGTTGGCTTTACATCAGACAACATTTATCCCATTCCGAAGAGAATTTCATATAACCACTGCTATAGTAAAACAAGGAATATAAAATGTCTTTCAGTAAATGAAAACTTGCTGTGCTATTTGCAGGGAAATGGGACTTCTTTTATACTTTTTGATTTAAAACAAATGTTATTCACTCCCCTAGAATTCTTCTCAAATAACAGCTGCTACAAATTACTTGGAATCTCAAATGAATGAGGTCATCTCCGATAACTACACCCTCAGTCTTGTGACATATGCACTATCATTGGTTGGAAGAAACAAAGCTAAAGAAGGTCTAGACCTCTTAAACCGTCGGGCGGAGCAAAATGGTAACTTTATAATTTTTATATATATGGTTAAAGAAGAATATTTTAAATGTTTGCCGTTTAACCCTGGATTGTACATCTACTGTGTGCCTCTTCATTGCCAGCTGGAGACCCCATAAATATAGCTGTACAGCAGCTCACCTTTGTGTGAGCCGTAATAAGGAATCCATGAGAGGTTTTCCTATACATACGATTTTGAATTAGACATACAGAATTTTTTATTTACATTGGATTTAAGAAACATATCTTAAAAGTTACATTAAATGCTGTGCTTTAGTAAAGTATAGCAAAGCATTTACAATATAAAACAGAATGGTACCATAGCATGCATAATGCAATGGGACAACTTAAGTGCATTGCTGATCTATATATCATTTCATTTATTGTATTGGTCTAAAATTACTCCAAACACATATACACTGGATTTTTTTCATTACAGGTGATTTAAGGTTTTGGAAATCTAACATCCAAAGAGCCCCAGGATGGTGGCAACCAAGTTCTGTTGATATAGAAGTTGCTTCTTATGTCCTAATGTCACATGTCATACAGAATCGTGTTTCTGAAGGAGTAGCAGTAATGAAATGGTTAAGCCAACAAAGAAACCACTTTGGAGGATTTTCTTCTACTCAGGTTAGTTGTTAAAGTTCTACTATGAAAATATAACCCGTTTTATAAATGAAGAGTAACGTTTTGATGTATGACATGCAAATGAAACCCCTTTCCGCACCTTGAAGTAACTGTACATCATAACTACTGTGTGGGTAGTTATCGCACCATGATGTACAGTTAAGTCGTAGCAATCACACTGGCTCAGAAGCTGAGCCAGTGGGATCAGTGTGGGAGCTCGGCTGTGTGTGAAAGTCGGGTTCCCGCAGTAGCAACTGGGATCCTGATTCATGTGATCCCAGCTGTTTAACCACGTAGATGCCACAGTCATGTTGACCATGGCGTCTGTGGGACAGTATCGGGTACATACCCAGACGATTGGCACGCTATAGCATGGAGGTGGCCATCATTTCCATGGCAGCCCTGGGGTTCTATGAAGGTCTCCAGCACAGCCTTCGATAGATGCCTGTTAGATCATGCTTTCAGCACGATCCAACAGTGCTGCTGTCAGCCTATGCAGAATGCATATTAGTATTAGCCCATTAGTATTGCAGTGTATTACACTGAACAAGTTATCAAATTAACATAAAAAAGGGAAAAATGACCACATAAACACAACATCTATAACAACCTGTACAATAAAATAAAATTGTTATTGAACCTGTATGGTGAACGCTGTAAAAAAAACTGCAAAAACTTCAAAAATTATAAAAATATAAAAAGTGACATTTATCCTAACATGATACCAATAAAAAGTAAAGCTTGTCCCGCAAAAAACAAACCCTAAAACAGCTCCGTAAACAAAAAATTAAATTGTTAGGCCTCTTAGTACATGGCCATGCAAAAGCAAGCAAAATTCTCTCAAATTAGTTCTTTTGCAAAACAACCATAAAAAAGCTATATAAATGGGAATTTTTTTTTTTTTTACAAAATACACAAATAAATAGTTCCAATATTAACCCCTTAAGGACGCAGCCATTTTGTAGCTTAAGGCTCGGCCCGATTTTTTGGATTCTGACCTGCGTCGCTTTATATGGTTATAACTTTTGAACACTGTTACTTATCAAAACGATTCTGAGATTCTTTTTTCCCCACATGTTGTACTTCATTTTAGTGGTAAATTTTGGCTGATAAGTTTTGCGTTTATTTACAAAAAAAAAAGAAAATATGATAAATTTTTTGAAAAATTTGCCATTTTCGAAATTCAAAATCATTGCGTTTTCAGGCAGATAGATTTACCACCTAAATAAGTTGCTGAATAACATTTCCCATTTGTCTACTTTACATTTTCATAATTTCTGAAATGTCTGGATAATTTATTTTGATGTCACGCGGCTTACAAAAAGAATATCGCTTTTCCGGATTTTCAGAATTGACTATTTTGGGGATAAATACAGTTTTGAATGAAATTTTACATATTTAGCATCAAAACCCCCTATATAACCAACCCATTTTCAAATCTGCACCCCTCAAGCTATCAGAAACCGCTTTTACGAAGATTGTTAACCCCTTGAGATCTTCATAGTAATTGAATCAAAATGTAGGTGAAATTTAGAATGGTCAAATTGTTCCCTTATACGTTCATTTAGCACTAAAATTTACACATTTCCAAAATATAAAAGGAGAAAACCCACCATACAATTTGTTCTGCAATTTCTCCTGAGTACAGAGACCCCCCACATGTGGCCATTACTTGTTTTATGGGTGCACAGCGAGACGCAGAAGGGAAGGAGGGCGCTGCAGCTGCCAGGATTTTAGTTTCCTCATTGGCCCCTTTTGAAGGCTATAAAATTTTCGCTTTTTCGTTATTTGGGCCATGTGATGCCATTTTTTTTGCGCGATGAGATGCTTTTTCCATTGTTACCATTTTGGGGTTGGTATCACCTATTGTTGAAAATTTAGGAACTTTTTTTGAGGGCAGGAGTAGAAAAGCATCAATTCTGTAATGGATTTTTTACTCTTTTTTTTTTTTGGTGTTCACCGTATAGACTAATAATCATATTATCTTTATTCTATGGGTCGATACGATTACGGGGATACCAGACTTGAATATATTTTCTTACGTTTTACTAAATTTGTCAAACAAAACCCTAATGTGGGGAAAAATCTATCATTTATGTATTGCCGTCTTCCAAGTGGCATAACATTGTTACTTTTTTGGCTACGGAGCTGGTTGATGCACCAGTATCATGTCGGAGTACACATGGTTTTTTGATCACATTTTATAGCATTTTTTGTGGGATTGAATAGCTAAAAATCATAATTTTTGGAAGGTTTATAGCAGTTTTTTTTACGGCGTTTATCGTCGGGGTTCAATAATGATTTACTTTTATTCTACGGGTTGTTACGGACGCGGTGATACTATATATGTGGGGTTTGTGTTATGATTTAGACTTTTTTTTTAGTTATATGTCTCTTTATATGTTTTGGGGGTTTTGGGCATTTTTAGTGATTTATTACTTTATTTTTTTATTGAATAACATTTTTTTTTTACTTTTTCACTTTTATACCATGGGACATGAACAAGAAATCCTCTGATTGCTTGTTCATGATAATATTCTGCAATACTCATGTATTGCAGAGTATTACCAGTGTCAGCCTATACACTTGCATAGGCTGGCACTGTGCCAGTAAGATGACGTCACAGACGCCATCTTACCGGCAATTCTTGCAGGTAACTCTGGGGTCCAGATCGGACCCCAGAGTTGCTATAGCAACGATCGGCGCCCCCCGAAAACGGTTCGGGGGGGCCGATCGTGGGGGAAAGACCCCCCAGAGGCATGTTAGATGCCGCGGTCGCGCTGACCGCGGCATTTAACGGGTTAAGCACCCGCGATCGGAGTCAACTCCGATCGCGGGTGTTACACTGGGGTGCCGGCTATCAGTCACAGCCGGCACCCCGTGTTTCCCGATGCCGGTTCGGCTCAGATCTTGAGCTGAACCGGCATGGGCTCAGCGTCCGATATATCGGACGCTGAGCGCTAAGTCATTGAGCTCAGCGTCCGATATATCGGACGCTGAGCGTTAACGGGTTAAAGCTGAGCAAAAGGTAAACAGCAGTTGCATTTCGATTGTTGCATATCATGCACATTTCATACAATATTCACTGCACCGTGTAAGAGGTAGAAGATGTAAGAAGAAAAAAGAAGAAAGGAAGGGAGTAAAAGATTGAAGAAAAACAGAAGGGAAAAAAAAAATATATATATATATATATTTTTTTTTTATTAATTCTCTGGTGTCACCATCAAATATGAAAGAGATTTTAGGCAGTATTCCTTTCATAGCCTGGCCATGATTTCCACAATTCGTCAAAATCATTAATCTTTATAATACCTTGTTCCCCAAGACATTTTTCCATTCTCCATGTGGAATTAACTAAAGAAATCATTTCAGTAATAGTTGGGCTAGCTTCGTCCTTCCATTTTTTAACCAGTATAACTCTAGCTGCTGTCAAGATTTTATTAATAACCCATTTATATTTGTGGATTTTTTTAAATAGGTCCCTTGACACAATATTCAAAAGTGCCCATTCTGGTGAGAGTCCAAGGGAAACCCCAGCTACCAATTCTATAATTTTTCCAACACCCAACCAGTAGCTACTTAGCTTGGGGCATGACCACAATATATGGCATAGGGTTGCTTTTTTTCCACAGCATCTCCAACATAAGTCAGATTGGTCAGAAAGCATATTAGCAAGTCGTACAGGAGGAGTATACCATCTAGTGTGAATCTTAATTAATATCTCATAATAATTTAAGCAGAACGTATTCTTTCTAATCCCTCTAGTAGCATTAAGCCAGTCCACTAACGGGAAAGATCTCCCCATTTCCTGCTCCCATTTGTTCATATATCCAAGTTTTCCTTTGCTAGTGGTCTCCATAAATTCTGAATATGCTAATGAAATACCGCCTTTGTATTTAACTTTTGATGTCAAAAATTTAAAAAAATCTGGATGGGTTTGACTCATTTATTCCAGTGCCCATAACGTTTCTGACTGATCTTAAAAAGGATTTCAATCTTGCATACACCATAAATTCTGTTGCTGGTATACAAATTTTTTCCCTTATAAGATCAAACGTACATAAGCCTTCTTCAATCCAGATATCGGCTAATAATGAAATCCCCTGCCTTTTCCAGATGTTCAAATTTATGTCAGTCATACAGGCACTCAGAGTGGCCAATCTCATGTCTGCTGGTTCCAGTATTAAGTATTTTTTAATCCTCTGCTGTATTGAGCAGAATTTGATCCATACCATAAGCATCAACCTGGTAGTATCGAGAAGATGGGTATGTCCTTTTTTTAAATCTAGATTGGTAGCTATAAGCAGATCTTTTAATTGCTCATATGACGCAAACTCCGCCTCTATCTGCATCCAGTTTTCCAGTGGACTCTCTGTCCAACATCTCTTACATGCCTACAAGATAAATGGGATATCGACATAATCATGGTGATCTATAGAATAAATTTAAGGTATTATATTTATGGTATGTTGAACGGCCAAGAAAAAAAAATAAAAACCCTAAACCAGAATTAATGATTTTCTTAACCTCCCCCCAAGAAACAGTTAATAAAATCTAAGCTATTAGCTATTGAATCCTAAACTATGTACTTGAAAAGTGGATCTCATCTTGCAAAAAATATGCCTCATATGTTTAATTTACAAAAAAAACCATTTGTAACACTTGTAATGCAAATCTGCTCTGAATGGCGCTCCTTTCATTCAATGCCCGGTCATGTGTCTATACAGCAGTTTACCACCACATATGGGGTATCCACATACTCAGGAGAAATTGCGTATCAAACTTTGATGACCTTTTTTCATCTAACCCTTTGTAAATATTTTTGGCCAAAACTAATGTATTGTATATTGCACCTCCATTTTTTTAACCCCTGTGAAACACAAAGGGTTGATAAACTTTTTAATGTTGAATTTTCATACATTGAGGGGTGTAGTTTCTATAATGGGGGGGGGGGATTTATCAAGGATTGTATGGGTGCACAGCCAGGAATTTGTGACTTTTCCACCCTTCCACCACTTTCACATAAAGTGGGTAGAGAGGGACGTGTAGAGATCAGAGTCCAGTCACAGAGTGGGCCAGAGCGTGGTAGGGACACCCAATGTTAGATTATAGTGCAGTTCTACACCATTATGTACTAAGAGTCTGGAGCCTCTTGGCGGAATATCGAGTTCCAGAGCTTGTTAAATCCCCCACCCAATGTTCTCATCTTTTGGTTTTCTGGAAGTATAACAGTGCACATATTGAAGCAGATTGCTATAATTTTTGAGGGAAAATATTCTGTTGAAGTCACTTATAGCCATCCCTTTATGACTTCATGAGTGCAGAGATGGTGCAGAGAGATCAGTCACTAATTGGGAAACCTACAGATCTGTAATGTAGCAGAAATTTCCTTCTTCAACAAAGAGGTCTACTTGTTATACTTACATGTGGTCTCAAACTTGACTTAGAGAAGTGAACTAAATCATCATTATTCTCTCTACCTTACCTAGGTGTCGGCGTTCACTGGTGTTAGGCAGGATCTTACTCCAGTTTTTTTTAGAATGTCTTATGAGCTCTTTTTTGCACATAGAATTTATTATAGGGATCTAGACATTTTATTAAATGAGTTGTGGAGATGCAACCTTTTAGTTTAAAAAGAGCACACATTTTTGCAACTGGTTCCAAGGGTTTACCGGTACTTAAATCGCTATTTGAAAAAAAGTTTTCTTAAAAACTTTTTGAAAAATCACACTTTATAATTCTGTCAAGCATATCAGGATTCACTTGATAAATCTGGATTAAGTTGTCTGAAGCTGAAAGTGGCAGGGATTAGAATGAGTTTCAAAAAAAGCCACAGATATGGTGCAAATAGGAAGATCTGACAACTGTGAGACATTTAAAAAAGAAGTGCACAAAGTAATGACGGCATGCCCCCCTCCATTGTTGGGGGGTAGCAGGATGACACGGGAAGTCCCAAGTCCTGCTGCCCGCAGGTCACTTGACCCGTCTTTTCAGGCGGGTTTACCAAATACTATATGGGTGACCTTATTAGGGTCTTGTACATACCCTGGTTGGTATTTGTGACCAAACCCTTTAATTTGAGTGGAACTATATAGAACTAAGTATAAACTATTTATAACATACAGTGGACTCATTTTATAGATAAAATACAGATTATCTATTTTCTTTATCAGGACACTGTAGTAGCTCTGCAAGCAATGTCTTCCTTTGCATCTAAGTACTCAAACAGCAAACCAGCATTGCACGTGTCAGTGGAGGGAAACCAAACAAATTCTCCAAGTTTCAGAATAAATTCTGAGAATTACATGATGCTTCAAAGTAAACAGGTAATACATAAAGTAATTTTAATCTTTATTAAATATGTGTCAAATACAGTATATGTACTTTAATATTGATCTCATTTTAGAGAGCCAATGTCTCTCTATGATATAATTTATATTTTGTATGTGAATAATGTTAGTTCAAATGCATTTTGTGGTTGAAATGAAATGTTAATGTGTAAGAATATTGCTAATACATTTTTGAAATAGTGTGAAATAAATATTTTGAATTTCAGATTGAAGTTGGGAAAGACATTAATATAACAATTCGTGCAGAGGGGGCTGGATTTGCCATATTGCAGGTAAATTGTTCTTGCATTTAACAATACTAACATTATCTCTCGTGTTTGTAGTTGTCATTTTAATGGCAGACAGATTGCAGTAGCGACACTTGTAGTCAGTTCTGGCTGTCAGGAGATTTGTCACTGTTTCAGACTCTTATGTGGCACAACTGGAACATGGGAGCATTGAGCTCAATGTTAGTAAAGGCAACACCATGGGGGATATTTATCATACGCTGGCGCTCGTGCGCCAGTGTATGATCTCCCCGCCGCTGCAAATTCGCAACCCGATACATCAAGAGGCTTCTGCCTCTTGATGTATCGGGCTTCCAGCATCGCAGCGTTTAACCTGCCTGGCGTAGAAAAGAACGCAGCCGGCGACTTTTCACGTATGAAAAGTCGCCGGCAGCAGCGAGTGCACAGGCGCAGGGACAGTAACGCCCCCCCCCCTTCACTGGCGTGAAGGTGGCGGATTTGGGAAAATAATCGCAAAAGCTAGCAATAAGCTAGCATTTGCAATTTATTTCAGGGCCTCTGTGCCACTGGCGGTGCGCAGAGGTCCTGATAAATATGCCCCCAAGAGTCTATGGTGCCCTACATACACTATACTACAATAGCCTTTACATTACTTGTCACTTTTTCCTCTGTTGGAGAAACTAGTGTACCAGACACATCTGCCCACTAATTACCATGTATCATTGCTGCAATATCTAGTCTTTGTGAATTATCCAGAAATATTGAGAATATTATAGGTTGTTTTTTAGTGATACTCAGTTATCAATTTGGCTACCACCAACAAGAATTGTTGGTGAATTTCCTCCCCTGACAAATAGGCAAAAATTCAAAAAATCATGTGTGGCTTTGGTGCTTGTACCGTTTTTTTTATTTGTCTTCCGCTTCATCATGCTTCTGGTATTTTTGAAAAAAAAATAGCAAGGATTGCATCACTATTTTTTCATTATAAATATTGAAAGCACAATAAGGAAGAGGCATAATGCAAATGTGAACTTGGCCTTAGTGAACATGAATCTTCAATGATTTCAAATGCAGGGGAATAATTCAATATTGGATGATCCAACTGTTATATGTTGTAATGAAACTTAGAAAAGTAATAAGTTTTACAGTAGTAGCAAGGGTGAACATCAATTTTGAAACATGCTCTAAAAGGTTAGTTTTCTTTCTATTTTAGCTGCACATTATTTATAATGTAAGAAACTCTGAATCCCAAAGAGCACGTAGATCTGCTGCAAGTAAAGATTCTTTTGATTTGGATGTTACTGTAAAGGATAACATAGAAACTCTAAATTCTGTGACTTTAAATGTATGTACAAGGTATGTCATATTTCAAGAAATAATATTTATTTGTTATATGAAGTATTAGAACTGTCTATCTAAATGCAGTGCCTACAAAGTGGCAATAGTTTTGCTGGACACAAAGATTCAGAATTCAGAAATCAAGTCAATTTCACAGGTTTAGTAGCTCCACATTTTTACTTGAAAATCAAAATGCTACCATCACCAATTGAGTTAAAACACTGTAACAACTCATGTTTGTGGTCAAATATTTCTTTACATTATCTAAGCATATAAAAAAATCATTTAATTGACAAAACTGCATCTAAGTATTTAAAGACCATTCATTACATGGAGACTTTCAAGTTCTAAGCATCTGCGTTTTTGTCATTTTGAATTTTGTTAACAAATGGTCATTTAATGTTGCTCTCAGTTTCCTTTCGCTTATATTTTTTTAGTTATAAATTATTTTAAAAAGCTAGTAGTAATTTTGGCAAGTAGAGATGTGTCCTTCCTTTCCTTTCCCTTTAGCTTGGCATAAAATACCAGACAGGAGTGTTAATATCCAATTTCTTTGGATTTCTTAAAACTAGAAAGGGAGGAATTAGAGAGGAAAAAATAGATTTACACAGCTGGGTACTACATGTAGCTATTTTACTTCTTTGCGGACACTTCTGTAGACAGATATAGATAGATAAATAGATACTGCAGATATATCCCTAAAAACAATGTTTTAGAATCAGAAGTGTCAGGAACTGATATCTGTATTTAGTTATTTCTGTGTTTAATTTAGACTTACTTGGTCCATGCTATAACATATGGTTTCATTTATTTTTCATACAAAAGCCAAGCAAAGTTAAAATTCGAAAGTTGGCTTGGACTTTCTAAGTTTCAAGTTTCAAGTATCTATTTATATGGGGGCTACTTCCTTCTCACCCCTACAAGTCAAATTAGTATGGAGGTGGCATAAAGAATTACAATAATTTGTGGAGCACCAAGAATTGTGGTTATTTCAGGACTTGTACACCAGAAAATGGTAATGCAAGCCCTGATAAATATTCCCCAATGGGTGAAATAAGTATTGATCACCTTACCAATTTTTTGAGGAAATATACTGTATTTCTTTATTGACATGAAATTTTCACCAAATATTGGTAACCCATCCAATGCACACTTGCAAATAAATCTGATTTGACAAGCACTGTGCAGCACTGTGTAATTTGTGTGCGCTATATAAATAAAGAAATTATTATTAAATCAAACCACAGATGCCCATACATTTATTTATGCATGAGTATATATATATATATATATATATATATATACACACACAGCGACCAGAAACCTAGAAACCTAAATTCTATGAATGAACCGTTAAAGACACCTGCATATACATGCACAAATGTAAACTTATTGTTGTCTCTCAAAGTATTTTCTATCATATATATCCCCATTGTCAGGAACGCTGAAATAGAATCCAATGCACCGACTGGCATGGCTGTTCTGCAGGTGGATTTGCTCAGTGGCTTCAGTTTGGCTCCAGATGGTATTAATCTGAAATATCCAATTAAAAAGGTGGAAACTGTTGATGACAAAGTGAACATATATATTGATTCTGTAAGTTGATTTCTCATGTTTTTCCCTATTTGTTGATTATTGTTACAAAAGGTGTGTTCTCAAATAACCAAGGAAATGTTACTTTTTAGCTCAACCAAACAGAGTTCTGCTTAAATATTCCAACCACTCGAAGTTCAAATGTTGGTTATACCCAAGATGCTTTTGTATCAATCATTGATTACTATGAACCCGGTAAGTACAAACTGTTTAAAGGTTTACATATCATTAGCAAAACTTTATTATTAACAGTAACTCTATGGCAACATCTGCAATAAATAAAGCTGTAAGTACTGCAAACGATTTGTTGTATAGTTAGAGAATTGCACAGCAATGATTTGAATCTGCTGGATATATACGTAAGTATTGTGAGAAAGTGAGAGGTGTCATTTGGGAAAACTGCTATCTGTCCTACAGGCAGATGAAATGCAGGTGGTAAAAGCCCTGGGTTTGTCTGCAGTAACCCAAGGGTTAATGCAGACATGATAAGCAGGAATAGTCTGTTTTGTCTGTGTTGGCCTAGCTAACACAGACACATTTGTAATGTCCGTACTGGGCCTGCTTATTATGGAGTAGGGGTAGGCTGGTAGTGGGACTCCTACTCCACCCGGGCTTCGGTCCTGGGCTTTTGTATAGCCCACAGGTGCGGGTCACAGGCCTCGTTAGGGCCTGATTTAATCTGCTGGCCAGAAGCAGTAGGAGAGTAGGAGTGGAGAGCTGAAAGCGAGATTGTATTCTGACAGCAAAGGTAACTGAGGGCCTCCTGTCTTGCTGCTGGCCAAGAGCGGGTGCCAGGCAGCCTGGTACCCGGATAGCTAGGGTCCATCAAATGTTTTAGACAGCGCCTAGCCGGGCAGGAATTACTTTTGTAACGTTTTTGCATGTGCCTAAGCCGAGGCTGAATTTGTGTTCTGTTTTGCAAGTGTGAATAAACACTTAAGTTGGACTTTAAACCGGCATGTGTCCCTGCTTCCTGCACTGCTACCAGTCAACCACCAGAGCAATTCCCCACAGTATAGAACTAATCCACAGAATTGGTATTACCATGTCTATAATATCCTGAACTTCATTGTAGCTTAAACTGCTTTGTAACATGGTCACATTGTTAGAGATTGTATTAACAATGCCAGAATTGTTGTTTTTATTATATTTATTATAGAAATTGAATAAAGTATATTTAAAGGACATTCTCCTGCATATGGGTTGTTTTTCATTTAACCCCTTTAGGGGGGGGGCATTTATCTTTAGTTGACACATTTGTATCTATCTTTTCTTGTTTTTTTCCGACTTTTGGACTTGTTGGATTTCTTTTAGAGGTTCATATATCAGGCAACTATGTCTATAGGGTTTTTGCAACTTTTAATTGAAAAGTCACACAAAAGTCGCACATATGTCTCAAACTCTTCTTCAACTTCTTTTAAAGTTTTTTCCTGGAGAGACTTTTTAACCTTGATTTGCTCCAAAATTGCAACGTATTCATACATTCACCTCTTGATTTTAAAGATATATCAGGTGCAACACTGAAAAATTGCTGCATGACTAGTTTTGCTAGGCGAGTGGAAAAGTCACAAATTTAGGAGAAAATAAAGGAGAAAACATAAATAACCCCCGATGAGTAGTCCTATTTTTTCAAATCAGACATGTGTCAATTTATATGGTTATAACTTTTGAACACTTTAACTAACAGTGATTTTGAGATTATTTTTTGTGACATGGCGTATTTTGGTACATGTTTTTGTTTATTTACAGAAAAGCAAAAATTTGACAAAAACTTAGAAATTATACATGTGGATGTTACTTGTATGGTTGCAAAGTAAAGCAGAATGAATTACCATATTTTTTGAGGCGGGGGAGTAGAAATAAACATTAATTTTGTAATTTGACTTTTTTTTGGTGTTTACCATATGCCCTAAGTAATATATTACTTTTAATTGTATGGGCCAGTACAATTACGGTGATACCATATTTGGATATTTTATTGTTATGTATAAAAATGTATAGTTTTTGCATTGCCTTTTTACAAGAGGTGAAACGCTTTCACATTTTTTTTGTCTACAAAACTGGTTGAGGGCTACTTTACACCAGAAAAATTCTAGAGTAGATAAATTTTTTGGTTTCAACAAGATTTTATTGATGGTAAAACACAAAGATGCCTTACAACAGAACATGGCAAAACGGAAACCTGTTAAGTATGTAGATACATTTTTAATCACTTTTTATTGCGTTTCTTGTTGGATGAGATAGGTAAAAATCTAAAGTTTTGATGTTTTTTTTAATTTTTTTTTTATACGGTGTTCAGTGAGTTCAATAATGATTTAGGTTTGATTGCGTGCTCATTATAGTACCTATATAGTTCAATATAGTACCATGCTATAGCAATGATTGTGGAGGGAGACCCCCGTTAAGCCATTTAAATGTTGACACCTGAACAATTTAACCAAAAAGCAAAAACTGCAACATGCATAAATACATCAAGTATACAAATATACTTGAAAAGACTCAAGCACTACCTATGGAACTATAAACCAAATAAATGAAGAAGATAGGGGAAATGTAGTGATATAGACCAAAATAGATGGATCCCCCTGATGAAGGAGTTTCTAAAGAAATGCGCCCCAGGCGGCACGTTGGTCTTTGGGATCCAAGCTGCTGCCCACTTCTGATTCTAACACTGGATGTAATCTTTATATCTTTTTACCTTTGTTCAGGATAGTTTACTTCTTGCTTATGTTTCCATAGCTATGTAATGGCTCATTTTGATTTTCTTACTTATGAGATTTATATGAATGAGGTGGCACTGGAGATTGGTGAATGGATTCTAATGATTCTAACTTCGGTTAGAATTTCAGGAAAAATTTGATTCGCCACGAAGCCGAAGTTTGTGCTGATTCGCGGAAACGAATTTGGTTTTTTTCCCCCTCATGTTTCTGCTAAATCGGCGCGACGTGTTACATGGGGCAGAGAATTCTGGTAAGGAGAAAGGAACACCGCCGATGACATCTGCAGACCTGTAAGCCAATCAGCGACCGGCAGGCTTATGTGATGTCACACAGCCCTATAAAGCCCAGCCATTTTCTATCTCAGCACTTCACACTTCATGTTGTAGCGTTCAACCGCTGCTATTGTACTATGCGATTCTTGCTGCAATCCCTCGCTGTTCTCTAAGGGGGTTCTATATACCCCAAATAGCAGTTCTATTTAGTGACAAAATCGAATAGGAAGAAATCTGTTTGACATTCATGCATCTGCAGTAGTGAGCTGTCAGTTGTGGGTTATCTGTATAAAGCACATTGCCATACCTTTTGGGGGCTCTAGTATACAGCCAGATTCACGTGTCAAATCCAGGTAGTTTATATAGTGATTTCCACTGAAATTACACTGTCAGTTGTGGGGTATCTGTATAACGCACATTGCAATACCATTTGGGGGCTCTAGTATACAGCCAGATTTACGTGTGAAATCCACATAGTTTATACAGTAATTTTCGCTGAAATTACACTGTCAGTTGTGGGGTATCTGTATAACGCACATTGCAATACCTTTTGGGGGCTCTAGTTTACAGCCAGATTTACGTGTCAAATCCATGTAGTTTATAAACCACTGTCAGACAGAAAGGTGGCAGGTGGAGCAGGCAGAGGTGGCAGCACAGTAAGGGGATGTCCAGCAGGGGTGACTCTGTGAGGCCAGAACTACCATTGTCATCTAGTGGCAGTGTGTTGATCAACAACCCAAAGGTTGTTGAATGGTTGACTAGGTCATCCAATTCCTCAAATATAACAGGGCAGACTTCCGCTGCTTCCTGCAGTAGGCAGGCTGTGCATACTGACACCGGTGAGGAGAGTACCAGTGACCGGGAAACGCAAATTGACGATGATGTAGCCGATCGCACTTGGGAGCCGGGTATATCAGGGGATTCATCGTCGGGCGAAGAGAGTGTCAGCTTGCAGAGCAGGCAGCAAGTCGCTACTGTGGCTGTGAGTCAGCAGGGTAACAGCAGTGCGAGGACGGGAGCCAAACATCCGCGGGGTACAAATCCCGATTCGCAGGCCAAAATAATCAGTGGCACAGGGGCATAGCGAGGCAGCGGCGGTAGTAGTCGCTCAGTTCAGAGTGTTGGCGGTAAAATTACCACCTCAGCGGTGTGGCAGTTTTTTGAACATGGGTATATGTCGTATCTGCGGGCAGAAAGTGAAGCGTGGCAAAGGGAGCTAACCTTGTCACCACGGCCCTGCGCCAACACATGCAGCATCACCATTCAATGGCCTGGGAGAAACGGGTGTCAGATGCGGTCCATCCTGCAGGCGCAGCAACAGCAGCAGCACCTAGTGGCACAAATGCTGTTTCAGCAAGTCAAGGCTCCAGCACCTCTGCCGAAGGGAGCTGTTTGTCTTTGACATCATCTCCCGGTGCAGATGCTCCTGCACCTCGCTACGCATGGCGCCAGCAGTGATTGAGCGAGGCGATTACAATAAGACAACTCTATGCGTCCAGCCATCCGAAGGTGCAGAAGCTGACTGTGCTCTTGTCGAAGTTGTTGGTACTGCAGTCTCTCCCTTTCCAAGTCGTGGTCTCTGCACCCTTCAGAGAACTAATGGCTTGTGCCGAACCGAGGTGGAGAGTTCAAAGCCGCAATTTTTCTTCCAAAAAGGCTGTGCCAGCCCTTCACCAAAATGTACAACAGAAGGTGGGCCAGTCCTTGAGCTTATCAGTTTCTTCCAAGGTGCATGGCAGCGCAGACATGTGGAGCTGTAATTATGGTCAGGGCCAGTATATGTCCTTTACGGCCCACTGGGTGAATGTGCTTCCCGCCCAGCCACACCAACAACTTCCACAAGAGACGGCGCTTTCTCCTCCACGTTGAAAAACTGCTGCTCCTGCGCCAGTGTCCGCCTCCGTCATGGAAGAAGAAATCAATGTGTGGCTTTCTCCGTGACAACTAAAAATCGGAACCATGGTGACAGACAATGGGAGGAACATGGCGTCTGTGCTGGACAGAGGAGGGACGGTCGATGCACCCTGCATAAAGCATGTGTTCAATCTGGTATTCAACAAGTTCCTGAAGACTTACACCCATCTGCAAGACATTCTAAAAATGGCCAGGACACTGCACGCACTTCAGCCATTCTTACAAAGCCAAGCACACCCTCCTCGAGTTGCAGCGCCAGAACGGCCTACCCCAACATAGTCTGATATGCGATGTTTCCACCCATTGGAATTCCAGCCTCCATATGTTAGACCGCCTGTATGAACAGAGAAAAGCCATTAATGATTTTTTGATGATGCAAGCGGACCGTAGTACTTCCCTGTGTAACTTTGATGTCAGCCACTGGCAGTTCATGCGTGACACCTGCCGTTTGCTCAGGTCTTTTGAAGAGCCCACGTTATTTGTCAGTTGCCAGGACTGCGGGATGAATAACGTCATTCCACTGCTTCATGTCCTGGAACTCATGCTGCAAAATCTGTCTGGTCAGGGCACTGGAGAAGTGGAGACTACATCTTATGGTCACATGAGTCTGGTGGGGGCTGAACTAGCGGAGGAGGAGGACATTGGAGCACAAGCAGAGTCTGGTGCAATTTGTGGTTTTTCTACTCAGGTGACAGGAGAGGAGGAGCAGTAGCATCCGGAGGAGGTAGAAGACGAGGCAGATGACCGAGAAGCACCGTGGCAGTATACTGTGGATATGGAGACTGGGAGTCCCTCAGAGTCACTTGCGCAGATGGCCCGCAGCATGCTGCTTTGCCTAACTAGTGACAGCCGAATAGTCAACATCCGGCATAGGGATGACTTTTAGCTCTCCACCCTCTTGGACCCTCGCTACCGGTCCAAAATGGGTGACTTTTTTCCTTCTGCTGAGAGGAAGGAACAGCTGGCATACTATAGAGAAATACTGAGCACACAGTTGGCCGCTGCCTATGTGCGCCATTGTCCATCCTCTGTCAGGTCTGACTGGGGGATTCCTGGCATTCCTCACGTACTACTACCACGGCTGCTGTGGGGAGCTGGGGGCGTAGGAGCAGTAGCAGTTCCATCAACAGTCGCTTAAGTCTGGATTCCTTAATGAGCAATTTCCTTCACCCGCCTAGTGAGGAGGGTAGCCGCCACCAGCAGCAGCAGCAGGTCATGAAGCAGACCCTACACCACCAGGTGGTGGCCTACTTGGACAACACTTTACCACCTGAGGTAGAGGATCCCATGGACTACTGGGCAGCCAACCTTGATGCGTGGTCGCAACTTGCGGAGTTTGCAGTAGAGAAGCTGTCCTGCCCGGCCAGTAGTGTGGCATCAGAGCGGGTATTCAGTGTGGCGGGGGCCATCGTTACCCCCAGGAGAACCTGCTTGTCCACCCGTAATGTGGAGAGACTGACCTTTGTGAAGATGAATCAGGCTTGGATCGGCCAGGATTTCAACTCACCAATGCCTAATGCATCAGATTAGATCAGCCATGACGCCTCCACCAAACGTTGAGAAATGATTCGGGGTTCTAACTACCTGCGTCAGCTACTATTCTGATGCTGCCACCCGCCTGATGCCACACATCTGCTGCTAGTTGCTCCATCTGCCTCCTAACATCTTTACCAGGGACTGGAATTGTCCGCCACCTTCACACTATATCGTGGTGCCACTCTGCAGGCTCCTGCTGCTTCTGATGCCACCAACACACTATATCATTGTGCGACTCTGTGGGCTCCTCCTGCTGCTGCTGCTTCTGATGCCACCTTCACACTATATCATTGTGCCACCCTGCTGGCTCCTGCTGCTGCTACTGATGCCACCAACGCACTATATCATTGTGCCACTCTGCAGGCTCCTGCTGCTTCTGATGCCACCTTCATACTATATCATTGTGCCACTCTGCAGGCTCCTCCTGCTTCTGATGCCACCTTCACACTATATCATTGTGCCCCTCTGCAGGCACCTACTGCTTCTGATGTCACCTTCACACTATATCATTGTGCCACTCTGTGGCTTTCCCTGTTGCTGCCACCATGGTGCTGACACCTGTGGACTCCTGCTGCTGCTTCTTCTGTCGCCACCTCAACTCTCTTATCATTGTGCCACTTTGTGGCCTCCTGTTGCTGCTGCTGATACCACCTCCACACTATATAATTGTGCCACTCTGTGGCTTTCCCTGTTACTGCCACCATGTTGCTGCCACCTGTGGGATCCTGCTGCTGATGCCACCTCCACACTAAATCATTGTGCCACTCTGTGGCTATCCCTGTTGCTGCCACCATGTTGCTGCCACCTGTGGGCTCCTGCTGTTGCTTCTGCTCCTGCCACCTCCACACTCTTATCATTGTGCCACATTGTGGCCTACCATGATTCCGCCACCTCCATAATTTGTCATTGTTCCTTTCTGCAGCCTACTCATTCAGCTGCCAACTGACCGCTGTCTCCCTGGAACACCCTGTGATTTCCATAATGCTGTTTTCCCCCTCCATCACTCTATGACGTTGCCACTATGTTTGGTTTTCCCCTTCATTTCATCTGTCAGAAGGATGAAAAGCTTCTGGATTGATAGCCAAAAGCATGAGTGGATACAGAACACAGACGACATGCAAATATCCCATTTACTGCTCATCTCTATTCTGGATCAACTCCTGTTTGTTTTTATCTTTAGCAATACTGATGGATTATTGACCGATTGAAAGAGGACACTGACGCGTGAAAAGAAGGGCAAAATGATCAGTGACGTCAATGCAAAATTACTGCCGACATCCTCTGCACTCTTTTGGGGGGCTTTCCACATGTATCCGCGTTTCACAGAACAGGTTCTGTCGTAATCTATGGAATCATCTGATGTCAGTGTAAAAAGAGTGTACTCTTTGATGTTATAGTGGGATCTTGGCCCTCAGCTCGGTCCTTTCGAGCTGGCACAGACGTTACCTTGTCAGGCTGCGTTCCCGCTTCGCTTATTTGGGGAAGTTGGCCAATGTAAGTGCACATGGAAGTGAAGAGTAAAGCGATTCTAAAAGCCGCGGCTGTCATGTGCGTGTCATACTAAAACACAGCATTGTTTGAAGACCAATGCATATTTAAGCATGGCACAACATTCTACAACACCCTACATGCTCTCTACAGCCACGAAATGCCTGTTTTTTTAACATGATTCGTTTTGATTCGATTTGGGTCGAATCAATTTTTTTCAAAAAATTCGGCGAATCGGGACGAAACGAATTTTAACAAATTCGCCCATCTCTAGGTGGCACATTTACAATTTTTATATATGTACTTTTGCATATGGTTGCATGTGGGACCCCATCCAGATGTGCTATTTTTATGGCCTGTGTCCCATGTGGGATTAATTCTTCCTTTGTTTGATATGAATTATATGAAGTACTTTTAGAATGAACTAATAAAGATTTACTATTTTATCCATCTATTTTCATCTATATTAGTGCATTTCCCCTATCTTTTTCATTTTTTTTGACACCTGACAAAGCTGACAATGCAGTGTAACAGACGCCATAGAAATGAGCGCCCCTCTGATCGTCGGCATTAACTTGTTAAAGGGGTTATCCCGGTATAAAAATTTACGTAGGGCTAGGCTGGGGTGGGCTATTTAAAAATAATAAACGTGTACTTACCTCATCCAGCACTGCCGATGTCCCGCGCCGTGGTCCGTCTCATCTGTGCACCAGTTTGTTTACGAGGGTGCACATGCTTTCGGTAGCTCCCATCCGACACCATCTCCCAGCGCTTACAATGTTGAGAGATAGGGACAGATGGGAGAAGCTGGCCACCTCGCCGTCCAGAAGCTCTCTGTGCGCGGCTTCTGTGCCCCTGAGGAAAACCCCTTTAAACCCTTGAAACCCAGAAATGAGCCTAATTGGCATTGGCTCGGTGCCATCATGTATGACACTGTTTTTTAACAGGGGTCCCCTAGCACCATTGATGTACAGCACTGCACGCTAAGCTGTAAAGTATATTAGGATCAAATTATATATTTTGATTGTTAAATATTTGAAATATATTGTTTGAAATTTTACAACGATTTTGGGGAGATGGCTTTTTTTGCAAACCTCTATTCACCCTTGTACATAAGAACAACCTGCAAGGATTACAAGTTACCTAAAACATTACTAGACTTTAAACAAAGTTGTATAATATATGTTATGAAAGAACACCTTCTATGTCCTGTTTTTCCTCTGACTTTCTTCATTATTTAAGCAGTTAAAATCAGCTTTCTGACCTGTACACCAATGACAGCTGAGAGATAAAGCAGTCTGATAATTTTTCTAAAAACTCTTTACAGACAGTCCCTGGGCATTCTATTCTCCTTAAAGAGCTCAATATCTAGGTATAGAAAGAGTTCATATTCAGCCTCCTTTCCCTTTCTCTGTGCTGTGTACACGACTGTAGATATACTTCTCACTTCAGGAGTAGGAGAAAAAACATGAATGTGTGACCTTTGCCTATGGTCACCGCTGATTCCTGTGTTATCTGCCTTGCTAATGGAGGTGTTGATGCTTCTTTTTTTTGTATTTGTGTATTTACTTGTCGTTTTGTGCATTTTAATGATGATTGAAATGATATTACAAAATATCAATACAAATTAGGTCTGTATATTTAGTCAGAACATTTTTGTGTTTTAGAGCTACCTAAGCAGTAGGAAATGAGCCTGTTTTAGGACATTACTTCCAAGAAATAACGTAATGAATAATAAACTGGATAAGTGATCCATATGCCAGAAAGAAAGTGTGATTTGCTGGACTTTCATCAAAAGTCGTCAGCATATTTCTAACTAAAGTAATAAGAGGTGAAATGGCAAGCAGAGGAAACTGAGTGTTGTCATCACAATATACAAGCAAAACTGACCTGGTCAACACCTAGTGCAGCCAATCCCTCCCCCATGAACACTCTGTTCTACATTTTGCACTGTGATGACATAAACATTATCTGATGAAATGAGTGTTTCCACGAAACATGATTTTCTTCATTTAGGTAATAGTAAGATAAGAGTAAATATGAGTTTTTATTCATTTGACCTTTGGTGCAGTGCCATCAGGACCTAAGGTGTTTGCTATATAATGATTGTACTTAACATCTAATGAAATAATTTCTTGCTTTTTTAGATAAAACAAGCACATTTATCATATGTCAATAACGTTGTATTTTGTTGCATAGATAAGCTTGCTATAAAATAAGTGTCTGTTTAAATGAATCATAGCAGAAGTCTGAAAAAAATTTAAAATTCCTAACAAATAGCAAACATATACAATGCTATATAAAAAAATATTTTCACATGAACTACAGTATTTTATTAAAGGAAGCAGAAAACCATTGGAAAAACTAGGCTGCATACATCCCAGTATGCACCACATAGGCCCAAATTTTACTTGTAGGGGGGATCGTGTTGTGCTGTTTGTGGCTTCCTGTTCATTGGGAACATTTCGTAAAAAAAAAATTGTGTGTTTCTGGGGAAATTAGTTTATTTTTTTTGGTCTATAGCAACCATGTTTTTCAGCACTGAAAAGACCTACAATCAGCAAGATGAAGGGGCAGAACCTGCTTCCTGTGACATCATTGCAAGCATGTACTGCTGACATATAAGACCATAGCTTGTGCATCTTAGACACAACCATGCAGGCGAGTGTGGAGCTTGTGGCTAAGTGGCTGAATCATGTACCAAAATAAGTGAAAAGGTGAATGTTTATTCAATGACAAGCCAAGTTTGGTATTATAACTTTTGCAACTATTGAAGAGTGTACTAACAAAACATCCCACCCCTCCTCTTAATCCATCATACTATCTATCTGTTAGATATGGCTGGAATCCAGTAGCCAGATAGAGAGACAGGCACAAGGAGGAACTGAGGTGTTGGAACAGTATTGCATGTAGTAGAGTAGATCACAGCAGGTATTATACAAGTATGTACAAACAATCTGGGTAAGACAGTTCAGGGAGCAGAAGACTGGAACAAGTCACAATACTCAAGCAAAGTAAGGATTGCCTCATGGTTTTCTTAAAGGCCCAAACAGGAAACAAGATAGCCCCCATAATGCATTTGATCCACCATCTTAGGTAAGGCAAATGTGAGGCCAATTACAGAAGTTCCCAGTGGTGAGAAGCAGAAGTGCAGCACAAGATGGCAGCGAAACAGCATAATAAAAGTACATCAGATTCTGACACTATCTTCCCATCTTATCTATCTATCTATCTATTCTATTTATCTATTGTATCTAATCTATATATTCTGTTTATCTATCTATGTATTCTATCTATCCTAAATTGCAGCGCAGCACATGGGACAGATTGCTTACTTGAAGAGGCACATAGCACATTATCACTCCTCTTCCTCTCATGTCTGTCATTTCCTGCTGCCAACTGTGAGGTGAATGGGGGAAGGGAGGGAGAATGTGTAGGAGCTGTAGCTTCTGGTAGATTTGTTTATATACAAGTGTAGGAAAAGCCGTCAGTGAAAAGGGAGAGATAAGAGTGAAGGTGTTGTGTTATTACATTAGTTAGGGCTCCTGGCAGCACATGAATGATGAATGCTGGGAGCAGTGTGAGGAGAATCTGCTGAGAAAAGCAGTACAGGAAGAGGGGGCGGGCTTATGTAATTCTTACTCCATATTCAGCACAGTGAGGACGGAATGTGCATAGCAACGGCCATCTGAAGCGTTACTGCAATTGCAAAGAGCAAGATTTGGGCCTTAAATTCAATGCCCTACAACATATCAAAAGGTTTGACAGTTACTCTTTAAGCTTGAGCATTGATATACTAAATTTACAAAGATTTATTTGAGATATATTCTATAGGTTCATTATCCTAATAAGATTACCAGTAAATGAACAGGAGAACACTCAGCCACCAAGTGATTCCTTGAGAATCATGTTGTATGTCACACCCGCGGTTCTCCGTACGGATTGCGGGTACACCCGTGCCCTTCCATGTGGCACGGCAACCCCCCGGCCCGGACTCGCCTCTCCAAGGCTTGGACTGCTTCCTACACCCTCTGCTTCCCTGGCTGCCACTGTGGGCCTAGATACACCCGTGGAACGACCTGGTGGCACCCCGCCGCAGCAAGACCATCCCACTTTGTGGCAGGCTCTGGTGAAGACCAGGTGCCACTAAGACTCCGGTCCCAGGTGCGGGCTAGTACCATCATCATCTCACGCAGTGGTCCAGAGGGTCCACTGGTCCACAGACCCTCCTTCCGGACTCTTCCCAATGAGACTCTAGTCCCGTGTCTGCGTAACGTTACAGCGTGAAGTGGGTATCACCAAGTGGGGATTAACTCTAAGAAGGAGATGCAAAAATAAGTGAATTTTTTAATCTAATGAGATTTTATTTAGCAAAAATACTCAAACATACAAAAGCTATATAAATGGGATTTTTTCCGTAATCATTTTGAAAAATAAAACGTAAGTAACACAATATCAATGTTATACAGTGGAAAACAACAAAAAATTAACTGCTTAAATTCTAAAATTCAATTTCAGAGTTAATTTTATTTTGCCTCCTTTCAAATGAATGGTTAATAAACATTTTCATCAATGAGGTATTACCACCTCAAAATAGTAGTTCATATTATCCTGCAAAAAATAAGCCCTCATATGGTGTGTCTAGGAAAATCCATAACATCCTTCAAGGCAAATCTGTCTGTTGCAGGAAGATTAATGTACAAATTGTACAAAAATACATTAGGGTACCCCAGAGGTTTCACATTTATGGGGAAAAAGAGACAAGATATGACTTTATCAGAATGCACCCCCTGCCATTCATTAGAGATACATCCAGGATTTGGTGCAACCGATGCACTCACCACAGTTATAGATCCTCTCTTCACTGTACTTATCTGTGGAAAATAAATTAATTGAACACTTGTGGCCTAAGATGCTTATTATATCCCTCGATAAATTATTTGAAGAGTTAAGTTTTCAGAATGGGGTCACTCATTGGGTGTTTCTACTGTTTCAAAATTTCACGGGCTTTGTAAATGTTACAAAACACCTGAAATTCATTCCAGCAAACACAAAATGGCAATTGGTGAACCTTCAATTCTGAGCCACACTGTGTGCCCGTACAACAGCTTATGACGTGAGGTATTTTTATATTCCGGATAAATAGGGTAACAAGCTACTGGGTGTAATTTGTTCTTTAACTCCTTGTAAAGAATGAATATTTTGGCCAAAGCTACATTCTTTGGAAAAAATTTCTTTTTTAACTGACACAAATCCTGTGTTGTTAGGATGCTCACTGTAGCTCTTGACATATTCTTTGAGGGTATACTTTCCAAAATCGTGCCATTTGTTGGACTTTCCAATGTTCTGGTACCTCAGAAACTTTTCAAATATGTCAGAGCACCTAAAGAAAGATCAAAATCTATCCTCCAAAATCTCCTGCCATTCTGTACCCAGCTTTAAGCAAATACAACAGCTAACATCCACAGGTGGGTTATCATCATATTCAAGAAAAACTGCTCAAGAAATTGTGAGATTTTTTTACTCCTTTTATCCAGCATAAATGTGTAAACTTTAGGTCAAATATACACTTTATTTTAAACATTTGATTTTCAAATCACACGAGAAGCTTGAAGGGTTAAAAGGCTTAACTAAAATAATTAAATACATTTATGAATAGTTTGAGGGGAGCAGATTTATAAATGGAGTGCCTTTCTAAAAAATGGGATTTTCAAATAAAAATGTATTGAATATTAAATTTCCTTCTGAAAATTCCTTGAAAAATAGCTGTACAAATTGTAAATCTCCCAAAATCCTTAAAAAATAAAATAATGTTATGCCAACATATAGCAGACATTTGGTAAATGATAATTAGTTACTGATTTGGATGATAAGCCTATTAATGTATTACTGCGAATTGTGACACATGGCAAATTTGAAAAATTGGGCTTGGTCCTCAAGGGGAAAATAATCCATTATAAGTAACACTAGGCTGTTCTTGTCTTTAACCTGATCAGGTAGTTGACCAGGTGACTAGTTCAGCCCTGTGTATACGGTTCCTAATGAAGTGGTTAGCAACCATGCACTGGGCGGGCCTAAAACTGGCAGGCCAACCATACAGCTAAGATCAACAGCCTTAAAATTCACAATATTCTTGTTTCTTTTCTTTCTTTTTTGTAACAGGGAGAAGGGCTGTGAGAAATTACAATTCTGAAGTAATGAAGACATTGTCCCCTTGCTCTTTCTGTAAGGATGAATGTGACACATGTCTGGATGGCAACCATGCATCCCAACCATCGAATGGCCATTGTTTCTCTTTGTTGTTATTTATATTATGTGCCTTATTTCTGTAAAGAGAACATCTGCAGTCAGCATTGTTACATTTCATAGGTGTGTTCTTCATTTTGTACTATTCTGAGCAGTATCTCCAAGAAATCCTTCTTATTCCATATAAAATTGTCCAAATGTTAATGAAGAAACAACAATCATCATTGCTTTAAATAACAGTTGTAGTTTTACAATATTTTATTGACATTCTATGTTACTTGGTCAATCTGCGTAGTTGAATAGTGGTAATTTTGTATACATATTTATTTCTACTGAAATTTTTTTTACTATTTTTAAGTCTATGCAAGAAACAGAGCTTAGATGTAGTTAATGGTTCTGACAACAAAAGGCAAAAAATACATGCACAAAATATCTAGTATTAGTGGCAGTAGTAATATTTATCAAGCAGAATTATCTTAGGTAGAAAATGCAATTTCTATACTGAAAGCAAATAAAACTATTTAAAAAAGGTAGAAATATATATTTAACAAATTGTCGGTGAGCCTATTGATTTAAACATACCTAAACATGCTTCTCAATAAATTAGAATATCGGCAAAAAGTTATTTTTTTAAAATAAATTAATTCAGAATGTGAAACTCATATACAATATAGCATCATTACAAACCGGGTTTTGGTACTTTTAGTAGTGTGGACAGGTGCCATGTCCTGGTAGACGGCTGTGCAGACTTTGGTCTTAATAAAACCCAGTGAACCCATACCAGCAGTTGACATGACTCCCCAAACCATGACTGATTCTGGAAACTTCACACCAGACCTCAAGCAGTTTGGATGGTGCTTCTCTGCTCTTACTCCAGATTCTGGGACCTTGATTTCAAGATAAATGTAAAATTTACTTTCATCTGAAAATAAAACTTTGGACCACAGAGCAATAGTCCAGTTCTTTTTTTCTCCTTGGTCCACTCAACTTTCCATTAATATGTCTTGATACAACATTCTGTGAACAGGCAGCTTCTTTAACAATGCTCTTTTGTGGCTTACCCTCCTTGTGGAGTGTGTCAATGACTACTTTCTGGACAACTGTCCAGTCAGCAGTCTTCCCCATGATTGTGTCACCTACTAAACCAGATTAATAGACTTTTTAAAATGCTTAGGACATCTTTGCAGGTGTTTTGGGTTCATTTTCTAAATTTATGAGATAATGGCTTTTGGGGTTTCCTTGTCTGCAATCCATAATCATCAACACTTGAAAAAGTTCACTCTATGTGTAATATAATAAATGAGTTTCACTTTTTGAATTAAATTACTGAGAAACTTTTTGCTGATGTTCTAATTTATTGAGAAGCACTTGTACATGCCCATCATATGTGTATAATGGTGCCCTTGCTCATATCTGACAATAGATGTCAGGCAACATATTGGATTGAATAGATTGTTTTCAAGTGAGAAAAATTTACTTAATCCCCTTTTATTACGATAACTACTCTATGCTATGCTATGTGTGCATGTTAGCTGAACAAATGTTAACACAACAGCTATTAAAAGTATATAGCCATGCGGAAAACTTGACTCCACATGACTTAACTTTTACAAATACATGATGCAAATAAAAAAGGCCTAACTGCGATAAATTAAAAAAAAGATTGGATATATATTGATAAATATGGGCCTAGTAGCACAAACCACTGTGTGAGGTGTCATTTAATGTGCTTCAGGCTATATGATAGGAATAAGAACTAAGCACCTCATACATCAAATACAGCAGATAAAATCTGCAGAAAATTTGTCTAGATAATAAAAAAAACCCCATAAAAGTATTATTGCACTTTGAATATTAGGGCAGATATATATTCACTAGTCTTAAAACAGGTTGTGCAGTATCAGAAATTTTTATTTTATTACTTCCAGGTGATGTAAAAATAGCACTTATTCATGGCCTCACTTTTGGGACTCCAATTACAGCAGATTCTGTTGGTATAAACATGTTTATGTAAGTGATGTTAGGACATACCTGTTACAGCAAGGTCAGGAGAAAAACCTTTAAGTCCTTTAAGCACCTTCAGTTTTCAAGTGTTTAAGGCATTATCAATCAGCCCTATTGTTTGTCCTTAAAGCTAACCTGTCACCACATTTTTCTGGTATCTATGGATCTTCAGAACAAGTTGAGGGGCGTGGCCTAATGTCATGTAACTAGGGTGACATTATCAGAGGTCTTTTAGCCACTTAACATTGGCAAACTATACTTCATGCACATATCTGACCATATAAACAATCACAACAGCCTGCATAGACTTCTACTCTTCTCTATGTAGGCTGCTGTGATTTCATGTGATATGATATGCTTTGATTTATTGAGATATGTGCTTGGTGTATAGTTTCCTAATGTTAAAAGGCTAAAGAACCTGCAATGATGTCACCCTGGTAACATGATATTACTGCTGCATGAAGAGAAGCAAGGGGAGGAGCTGATGGAAGAGGCCACACCACCTCAACTTGCAATAGACCGGCTTTAATACCAGGTAAAATTATAAATTTGAATATATTTGAATCTGAGGGGAACAATTTTTAGCTAAAAAAGGGTGTCAGTTAGTTACTACAGATAGGTAACAGTTGGGTAATAGGGTAATATTTACTACAGGAACCTGCCACTAGCTGTATTTGGGAATAATGTGGTAACAGGTTCCCTTTACATCTAACCTATAATTATGAACATTTTGAAATTACAACTATTTGAAAAAAAAGTATGCACAAATGCTTCACAAACAACGATAAAAACTGTAATTAACTAACATTAAGAAAAACTAACAAATATGTGTTTGTAAGCACACATTTTGAACAAATGTCATAACCCTATGCCTGGTCTCATACCTCCTAGGGCCTCATACGACCAGCCTATAGTATTGATAATCTTTATTTACATAAGTCCATCATATTCGGCAGTGCTTTACAAATCATGAAGTATATAAACAAACAAATGAGAATGAAGATTAAAAATAGAAATTGTAAAATTTATCAATATACAGTATACAGACACAAAGTGCAAGGGCATGCCAGGCAACTTATGAAGACATCAGGGCTTGAGGAGCAACCTCCATGGAGAGGATACACAGAGAGGTTTAGTTTAAAGAGAATTCATGTGATATGAGATTATAACATTTGATAGGCATGCCTTATGAGCTATCACCTATCAGTTAGCCAGCTGCATTCAGAAATGGGAAACAAGTGCAATTGCTGTAACGCTGTCTTACCCTCTTAAAATATTTTGCAGTTTATTGGTCACTTTCCCTCCAAACAAATTATATATATGTATAGTGATCGTACATATTTCAGAATGGTAGAATTGAAAATAACATCTCCAGGAAAAAAAGTCCACCATTAACGGGGTTGTCCACCTTCAGTGAATATTTGATATGGTTTGTGTAAGGAAAAGTTATCCAATTTTTCATTATACTTTCTGTATCAATTCATCGCTGTTTTCTAGATCTCTGCTATAGAAAGCTTCTATGTTTACATCCAGTGGATAGAAAACTGTCAAGGTGATGTGATGAACACGCAGGTACACGAGCCGTTATGATCACAGAGAGTAATAGGAGCTTGTGCATCTGCCACTCCATCACATCACATGGACAGATTTCTATCCACTGGATGTAAACATAGAAATTTTTATAGCACGACAGCAGGCAGAGATCTAGAAAACTGTGAGGAATTGATACAGAAGGTATATTGGAAGATTGTATAACTTTTCCTTACACAAACCATATCAAATACTCACTGAAGGTGGACAACCCCTTTAACTATGTACATAGAAAAACTAAAAGTGGGTACCAATAGCTGTTTTATTGGAACCATACTGACCACAAAATACAGTATTATTATATCTTCCTCCAAGATAGTGTTAATTAAATGTGATCAATCAGTTATTGCCACCCAATTGGATTCCATCAAAGAGTACAACTTAATACACAAAAAACAAGCCATTAAGCAGTGACATGGACAGATAAATGTATATATTACAGTTGTGTTCTGTGGGCTAAAACAAGCTACTTCCTGTAGTGGTTAGGCAATTGATTCAGACTAATAAACATCAAGGTCAAAATATTTTCAAATTTTAATTAATGTAAAAATACCACAAAATAGGAAGCAAATATAAAAAAAAACAATAATAATTAAAAAAAAATACAAATGAAAAAATAAAGAGATAGGTGATGTTTGAAAATCAAAGTAAGTTTCCAGTCAAATAGTATTTAGTTGATAATAATTTGCTTTAGCAATTTTCATAGCAAATGCTTCACATTGAACTTTAAGCTTTGGCAGAACTATAGTATTACAGCAAGGTTATTCTTTGTACCTTACATTTGTTTCATTTGCACATTTATATTAAATGTTGTTTTGTTTTATTGTTTCTTTGTAATGTGTTTTTATTTTTATATCTTTTATTGGTGTGACACTCACTGATTTGTATTATTAGCTAAAATTTCACATTTTAATGACTCCTTTTTTACTTTTGCAACCTTGCGGGTAGAAATAATAAAATATAAATACAAATTTCCTCTGAAATATGTAGTATATATTAAAATAATATCCTTGGCGCATAACTCATGTAGAATCTGTTCACATATGCTGTGTATGTAACATCTCTACTGGGGGCTGATGGTGTATGGGGGCAGATGTGAACCAGTGGCTGGCTTGGTTGTGGCCTAGTTGCAGATGTCACAGAGCAGCAGTCCTGGTGTAGGCCTCTTCCACACCCATTAGGGCCAGCAGGGTGAGGGGGTCCAAATGGTAACAAGGTTCCCCCAGGAGCACTTCCAGTGTAGGTGACAAAAAATGGCTGATGGTAGTGGCCATGTTAATGGCTTAATCCAGGGACATGCAATTGGAAACTGAGATAATGCAAAAACATATTCCTTTATTGCAAGATCTACCAAATAGGTCAGCAGCAGTAACAGGCTGTGCAATGTGCTGAAAGTCTTCCCTTGTAACAGTAGTAGGAAGCGGTACCTCAGCCCGGAAACAGGTCTGTAGCCTATATATATCTCCTTGGTGCTTTACTGCATCAGCAACACAGGTTAGCAGTGTCTTCCACCCAAATCTCAGAACCCAGAACTGACGGCAGAGCCAATATTCATTGACTTATAGATGGTTATTTATCATACGCTGCTGCTCTTGCGCAGCGCAATACATCACAAGGCTTCTTCCACTTGAAGTATCTGCACAGCGTTGCCTCGCCTGCTTGGCATAGATATAAACGTGATACATATGCACACACATACATACATACATGCATACATACATGCAATACATATGACACACTAATACTGCACACACGCATACAATACACATGACATGATAATACATAATATACACTAACATTGCACTCAGTTGCTTCCATAAAAACACTCCTGGTGATGGAGACAGAAGTCTTCATAACAGAGTTAAACTATGCCAGGATAACAGTTAAAGGGTCATGATATCATGAGCCAAAGGAGCTGGCACAGGAAGCACAATTTTCAGCATAATGTGATGAGCAATCCCGTTGGATATGCGACCTATGAGCTGCTTCCCCTTCCTCACTGCCTCGGCTGCTGAGAGAGGGGCACAGCATGTCACTCTTCTCTGTCCTTCGCCACCCATTGTGTGCTCAATGGGTAGTACCACGATGACACAGCCTCTAGGTAACTTCCAAGTTCTCTCCCCCTATACCCTTTACTTCAGTGCTTCAACCAGAAGCAGTGTCAGACATACAGCGCCCATGGTTGTCACAGTTCAATATAAAAATCACATGCCCTGTGTGCCTTCTTCTTCCTGTACTGACGCAGTGCACAGGGCAGATGCTCTTATAGTGCACTGTGACGGCCCAGTCTCAGGTTGTCTTTAACTTGGCCCGGTAAATAACATCTCATAAAATAATTAGTATTTAAGATATTGATGTATGCATTATTAAGAATGTCATAATAAAGTACAGACGGTTACTTACAATATAGGTTCTTTAGGTGTGTTCATAAGTTGAATTTGTATGAGTCGGAACTGGTATATTTTATAATTGTATCTCCAGAATTACAAAACTTTTTTTTGCCCCATTGACAATTGGGTTTTCCTAATTTTGTGCAGTGAAGGGAACAAGGATTATTAATAAAGTTTCATTACAGATACCTTACAGCTCATCATTGCAGGCTTTAACTAAATTAAAGCATTCAGAAATCTTCACAGCGAGCAGAGAGATCTGTCTGTAACTAGGGGTCATCTGTAAGCCAGATGTCCTTAAGTCGAGGACTGTCTGTATAACAAAGTTTCTTACATGAAACTGAAGAAAGGTAGAATCTAAAATTAGTAAGATGGAACATAGGATAATAAAATAATAATAAAATGGTAATTTTGGGGGGAAATTTTTTGCTGCACATATTGCTCACACTTGTGTGTTTTGTATTCTGCAAAAAAAAAGCTACATTTGAAAGTATCTAAATCTGATTGAGATATATATTTTTATAGTTGTATATTTATAGTTGTAAAGACATAAATATTTTTTTTTGAAGAATTTGTATAAACTTGTCTGCATTTGTCAGACCTACAGTACAAACACCACACTACAATGTTTTCTGTGTGTATTTGTCTAGCAAAGCTACTTGATGGGTTTTATTAACTTTACCTATGATGGAAATATTTGGAGTTGGTTGTTTGACTCATGTCAATGTGAAGTGTAAATCATGATCCCATTCGCATTCTTTTTCTGTTAGTAAGTTCATGAAGAAATTGACAAACCAGCATTCAATTTGCTCATTATCTGACAATTGTTTGGAAAGATCTTCTCTGTACTACTATGAAAGACAATTTCCAAACGGAATGTGTGACCTCATACTATCTTACCAAAACAGAGGTAGAACTGCCTTAAAAAGGACTGGCTTCTTGTCCAGGAAATGCATGGACAAAATACAGATGAGGAATGATTTGCAGAAAGCAGCTGCTCAAAAACGAAAGTCCAAAGTATAATTCGGACCTGATGCACCTTATTTCTTCTGGCCTCTTCATCTAAGATCCATTTCACTTTGGACTGATTAAGGAAGGCAAGAATCCTAAAATAATTTTGGAGATAAAAAACATATTTAAAAAGTGCGTGCCAAAGGCAATACCTTTTTTTTTCTCTTATGAAAGCATCCAAAGATTTTCTCCCAAGCTCATCTCAGTTCTTACGAGTTCCTTTTCTAATGCAGGCATGTGTGGGTACTCCGATGAGCCTTACCTATCAATGACCACAGCCTCACTATTAGCTAGTCGGGCCTGGATATACACTCTTGGAAACTCTCCCTAAAGCTCTCCCTAAAGTTCTCAAGTGAATTAGCATCACAGAACATCAGGACACTGGCAGTCACCAAACACATCACGCATCAACATATGTCACAAAAAAAAGTGTGGAAGCCATTCTCTGTCTGGCAATGACAGATAGACATAGAAGCCCACAGCCACAATCCTGGGGGAGCAAGCCACCGCAGAGAGGGCATGGCAGTGACAACACAGAGGCTTCATGTGCCTTAAGAAAAACTGTGCAATCTCTTCTTTACAAATCAAGTGGATTGCAGTCAGGACAAATCCTCCAATGGACCGTGTGAACCTCCCTGTAATCCCTTGAAGTGGTTGATGCCAGCTCAAATTGTATGAAAGAGAGAACCCTGAGACTGCCGCAATCTTATTACAGTGCTCTTTATCCTTTATCCTTATTCCCAGCTTATTACAAACCTGGCAACTATTAATCGTCCGATGGGTGAGGGAGCTCTAAACATCAGTAAGACAAGACATCCCCATTGTAGATGCATGGAACAACATGGAAATAGATATGCCATATAGGGAAGCTCCTAGACTCATATGAGCAAGTCCCTTTTTTTGTAGAACTCTTTTTATTGTTTTAGTTATATAGATGAATTACATGTTACATGTGCTTTTTACACAATTGTGGCAGTATACTGAAATATATCAATGAAACAATAAAAATATTACGTTAACACATGTTATCCTTTTCATACTATTGCAGCATTTTATAGCATCATCAAAATTCAAGCGGGATTTCAACATAGTTTAACAACTGCTATATTTGCAACATGGTCAAATTCAGATTCTTTTTGATAAGAACATTAACAGAACTGTATTAGAACTATAATAGTGCTCCGTCATCTATTTGAACAAGTATTATCTTATATCATACTAAATGCTGATGCTTGTTTTAGCTTGGCTTCTTAAGGTGAGTTGGCGGCAGTTTACTCCCGGCCTTTAAGTCATATAGTATCTGCAGGAACTGAACTAGCTGATTTATTTATTTATTTTTTTGTCAAGTGTTCTAATTACTTCCTATGTTGATGTAATCTACACCGTGGGGTTTCTAAACCTTTTCCAAGGCTGCCACAGTTTTTCGTATTGATCATGGGCCCTGCTTTTCCAACTGGCTAACTCTTCTAATCTGCATATATTATCTAGGCGGTTTAGCCATTAATCAATAGATGGTGGGTCTGTTTGCAGCCATTTTGGAGGAATGGTAAGCTTGGCTGACTGCACTAAGTGTGTGGTTGCACATCCCTGCCAACTCTCATGGCCTTGACAGGTGTGTGTTGAAGCAAGAGGGGCATAAAAGCTATTATCCAGATGGTTTAGAACCCATGAACTCCTTTATCATTTCAATCTACTGATGTCACTTCTTGTTGAATGGGTTCTTGCTTCAGAGTTTGAGAAGCACACCAGGGTTGCTCTGCTGAAGATGTAATTGACAGCTTGCCTTGCAGAGTTGGTTCTCTTGGCTGAGCTGGGTGTGTGTTCTGTGGAAAGCTGGGTGTTATGATCTTGGAGCTAGTGTGTGTTTCATATGTGGGTTGAGTGATGGATAGCCAAGTACTTTGCGCTCATGTCTCTATATTGCTTGCTGTGTATTTTGACCCCTGCTTTTCTTCTGACTACTGTTTGCCTTATGATTATGTACCTATTCACCATCCATGATTTGACCCAGTTATTCTGACTATGGTTGTGTCTGTCCTCTGTTTTAAGCCATACTCACAAAACCTCTACTTGTTGTTGCCTTTGGTTTAGATCAGGATCTGGCAATGAAGCAGGGACAGGGCTACTGCATAAGGGAGGGCCTGTACCTCTTTCTCTTCCATGACAGAATAAACAGTCCTACCATCTTACTCTGGTATAGAAAACACAGAGGCTATTGTTAATCAGTTGCAGAGACTGGTGAAGCTGGTTGCTAAAAGTACCTCCCTCCTCTTTCAGGTCAGTGAGAAACCAAAGTTCAAATGCCAGACAGAAAGCTTTTCTTTATACTATTATTTTTAGCAAACTTTATTTTAATTTAAGCACCCTGTCATCCGGTAGGGAAGCTCAAAGAGTGGGAATAATAATTTCTCTTGTGTGGAGACCCTCAGGAATGGACATTTTCTATTGCTCCAGACGTTTCTGAGTTGTTCTCTGTTAATTATTTTTTTCTGCTTTGGGTCTGCTGTATAAGGAACCTGACAAGGTCACATATGCTGAAGGTCAGTTAATATCTTTACTCCAGGGCAAGACTCCAGCTAAGGATTATTGTACGGAGTTTAGGAAGTGGTATGTCCCCTCTGGTTGAAATGTTCCTAGAAGGAAAGAAGAAATGCACAAGAGGAAGACACCTTTTGTAATACAGCAATATAGGATGTTAAATGTAAAGTAAACAAGGTTTAAGGGAGGATCAGCTCATCTACCTAACAGAATATATCTCAATTTAGGTAAGACACTTGACAAATCAGCCCTTTCCTAGCCAGTGTCATATGCTAATGGGAGATCAGGGACTAGTGGAGCATGCAGACAAAGAAACGTAGAACACCCAGATAAAACTGCTGGAGTGTCAACGTCATTCTTTTAATCCAAACTGGAAAAGCTTTGGTGCATAGTTATTCCAAAGAATATCCTGGCAATAAAGCAGCCTATGAGTAGCCTAATGCGGTTCTTCAGAGCACCCTAAAAGGGGCAATTATTTAAAATTTCCACCTCTCCCTAATCACAGCAGGCTTCTCTGTATACATAAATACAATTGCTGTTTTTTAGAAGTCCCAGCCTATCTGACTACCCTATGATTATCAGCAACCTTTCCCTTGTTGTCTTTGTGTGTAATGGTGTCTAGATATGTGACCCTGCTGTTATACTGCCACATGTCCATCCCAGCCAATCACAGGTATGCCTACAGACATGCCTGTGGTTGCTAAGTGGCTTCAAGCTGCTTGATTGGCTGCTTCAGCAGTCAATCAAGCAGCTTGACACTTTTTTTGAACACAAATACCAAAAAAAAAAAAAAAGAAAAGAGGAAGAAAACAAGGCTACAAAATAATTAATGAAAAATAGTAATCTTTATTACACATAGAAAGCCTATATATATATATATATATTGTTACGATCTCGGGGGAATAGACAGTGGACTCCCTGGACCACCGCGGGGGATAACAACCCTAGCCGCAACCCGGGAGCGGAGTCTAAGTGAACTCCTGGTTTTCGCCAGAGCCCGCCGCAAAGCGGGATGGTCTTGCTGCGGCAGGGAGTCACCAGGTCGCTCCACGGGTGCGACCAGGCCCGCGGCGGCAGCCAAGGTAGGGACACGGGGACCACGAGAAGGCAGGCAGGACCACGGGAAGGCAGGCAGGACCACGGGAAGGCAGGCAGGCAGGACCATGGAAAGGCAAGCAGGACCACGGGAAGGCAGGCAGGCAGGACCTCGGATGGCTGCTGGATACCAGGACTGCCACAGGATAACAGGACCGCCACAGGATAACATTACCGCCACAGGATAACGCGGAACAAGGGAACACAGGAAACCGGGAACACGGGAACTCAGAGGCGTCTGGAAACTCTCAAGAAGGCTTTCTCCTCAGAAGAATGAGCTGAAGATCCGGCAGGGGATGCTGGGAGTCGCCAGGCTATATAGCCGAGCCAAGAATGCCAGAGCCAATAAGGAGGACGCTGGCCCTTTAAGGCTGGGAGAAGTCCGTGCGCGCCCCCTCTAGAGGCAGGAGCACGCGACTGCATGGAAGAAGCATGCGGCCTACACGCTGGGAGCAAGATTGCAGGCCGGAGCCAGGAGAGGTAAGTGAGAGCTGGGGGAGCGGGGACCGCGGCAGCAGGCACGGGTACACCCTCAATCCGTACCAAGGATCGCGGGTGTAACCGTGACATACATATATATATATATATAGATATATATATATATAATATGAGTGCATCACAGGGCAAGATACACAATGCACGCCAGGTAATAGGTCCTAAATAAGTAAAGTATAAGGAGAGGAATACAGATAATAGATAATACAAAATGACAGGGACATTTATAATATGGCAAAAGGTAGCTAAACATAAGAGCTAGTATACATACACATACAAAACAGGCAGTGAAGTAAGAAGTGTGCAATAGCCTGCCTGCTTAGCATGTGTATGTATACTAGCTCTTATGTTTTGCTACCTTTTGCCTTATACTTTATAATTTACTTAATTAGGACCTATTACCTGGGGTGCATTTTGTATCTCGCCATGTGATGCAATCATATTTTATAAATATATATATATTTTTTTTATGCTTTCTATGTTTAATAAAGATTACTATTTTTCATTAATTATTCTGTAGCCTTGTTTTCTTCCTCTTTTCTTCTTGTTTTTTTGGTATTTGTTGAGATTTCTTAAAGAGGTTTTTGGCTTTTCTGGTATATATTACTGTCGGATTACTAAGAGTACTAATTAATGTATGACTTATTGTTTTTGGTTTATGTAATTTTTTTGAACACAGACCCGGATCCCAAACAGCAGCACTTGTTCGGTCTCCAGGTCTGTGGGGGCTGAATCTCCCAAATTTGGAATGGACCCGAAGTTTGAAGCAATGCATGGTGCTTGCATTGTTGTCTGTGACCTCTTGTTATTACACAACCATCCAACCCACTGCCGTATTTGTCGGGCCCGATAGTCCTTGTGATTAGCAGGGTTGTTGACTACAAAATTTTGCCTGGGTGGATGGACGGACTTCATTTCATACTGTTTCATATTTCATGGCATTCACTTGATACAGTTTGGCAATTTGCATGGATACGCAATCAATAAGATGAATGATGTTGTTTTCCTTTTCGTGGGAACTCTTCTTCATTGCTGCTTTGTCAATTTGAGATAGTGAACTGTTCACTGCGGAATGAACCTGCAGTAGTGACAAACAGTGTCATTACATGACAAGGATCTGCATAACTATTTATTTGCAAGTCAAATTTACATATGAGATAGCTAAGATGATTTTCTACGAGGTTTCTCACCACTGCTGTAGTGGATGGTGAAATATGGAGCCTAAACATTATACATGGCAAAGTTAGACAGTCTTAAACAGTTACAGATTCATTTATTTAGTCTAATCTTGGATGAGAAAACCTGAATCTAAAAATTACATTCCTAGTAACAGGTTCGTTTTCAGACTGCCTCATCAAATTTTACATATCCTATTTATTGGATTAACTAACAGCAGAGGAATGTTACAGAAATTGGTGCAATGGCTTATTTGTTGGCACAATTTTTATTACATTTGCAGACAATGTGAATAATTTTGTTAAGAATGTAAACTTGCACCACACAATAAGAATACCTAGACAGAGTTCTAATAGCTCAATTCACCTGATAGGTATTTTATGTATTTGTTCTATTAACCCCCTTATAATTTGTCTGTGGTAGTAATCATAATTCCTCACTTGTTATAATTAGAGATGGGCAAATTTGTTGAAACTCGATTCAAATTTTTGGGAAAATATTTGATTCTACCTGAATCGAATCATAACGAATCACGTTAAAAACAGGTATTTCCTGCTGCAGAGAGCCTGTAGGGTGTTGTAGAATGTTGTGCCTTGCTCAAATATGCATAGGGAGCGTGGTTTGGTCTTCAAACAATGTTGTGTTTTAGTATGACATGCACATGACAGCCGCCACTCTTAGAATCGCTTCACTCTTCAATTCCATGGGCATTCACAGAGGCCAACTTTACCAAATAAGCGAAGCTGAAATGCAGCCTGACAAGGTAACGTCTCTGCCAGCTCAAAAGGACAAAGCTGAGGGCCATGATCCCACTATAACATCAGAGTGCACTCTTTTTACACTGACATCAGATGATTCCATAGATGATGACAGAACCTGTTCTGTTAAAGGTTGATACATGTAGAAACCCCCAAAAAGAGTGGAGAGGGTGTTGGCAGTAATTGTACATTGACGTCACTGATCATTTTGCCCTTCATTTCATCCGTCAGTGTCTGCTTTCAATCAATCATTAATCCATCAGTATTGCTAAAGTTAAAAACAAACAGGAGTGGACCCAGAAAAGAGATGACCAGTAAATGCGATATTTGCATGTCCTCTGTGTTCTGTATCCATTTTGTCTATCAATCCTGAAGCTTTTCATTCCTTCTGACAGATGAAATGAAGGGGAAATCACAGAGTGTTTCAGTGAGACAGTGGTAGGTTGGCAGCAGCATGAGCAGAGTGGCAAATTGACAAATTATGGAGGTGGCAGCAACAATGTAGGTCACGGAGTGGCACAATGAATTTGAAGTTGAAATTTTTAATTTAAGTTTGAAGATTAGAGACGCCACATGCATAATTCAGTACAATTTCCCTGAAAATATTATGTCTTTGCCAAAAAAGAATTTTAAAGGTGGCAGTGGCAGCAGCAGCAGCAGCAGCAGCATGATGTCAGAGAGTGGCACGATGACAAATTCTCTAGGTGGCAGCAATAAGGTAGGCCACAGTGTAGCACAATGTTAGAGCGTGGAGGCGGCAGTGGCAGCAGTAGCATGAGGTCAGAGAGTGGCACAATGATAAATTCTGGAGGTAGCAGCAACATGGTAGGCTACAGAGTGACACAATGGGGCACATTTACTAAGGGTCCGCAGCCGCGAATCCGTCGGGTTTTTCCCGAATATTTCCTCTTTGCGCTGTATTTCACAGAATTGTGGCGCACGCGATTGATTTTTGGCGCAATCGCGCCGACTTTCGCGCGACAGAAATCGGGGGGCGTGGCCACCGGACAACCCGAAGGATTCGGAAAAACCGCAGAATTTAAAAAGCCATTTGTGTCGCAAGATCAGGCACTCACATACACCAGAAAAAAGCAGGTGAACTCCAGCGGACCTCGGCGCAGCAGCGACACCTGGTGAATATCGGCGCACGGACCTTAGTGAATCCCAGCAGAACCCAAATCAGCGACGGAGAACCCGCCGCTGGATCGCGACTGGACCGGGTAAGTAAATGTGCCCAATGAGTTCAAAGTTTGAAATGAATTTGAAGTTTGAAATGAATTCCAAGTTTGGAATGAATTTGAAGTTGACATTTTTAATTTAAATTTGAAGATTAGAGACACCACATGCATCATCCATTACAATTTGCCAGAAAATATTATGTCTTTGTCAAAAAAGAAGTTCCCTGAAGGGTGCAGAGTCCACGACTTGGAAAGGGAGGGACTGCAGTACCAACAACTTGGACAGGAGCACGGCCAGCTTCTGCACCTTAGGATGGCTGGACGCATACAGTTGTCTCTTTGTAATCAGCTCATTTAATGACTGCTGGCATGATGCGTAGCAAGGAGCAGGAGCATCTGGATCTGGAGATTATGTTAAAGACAAACAGCTCCCTTCAGCCGAGGTGCTGGAGCCTTGACTAGCTGAAATGGCATGTGTGCCACTAGGTGCTGCTGCTGTTCTTGTACCGGCAGGATGGATCACATCTGAGACCAGTTTCTCCCAAGGCCATTGGATGGTGACGCTGGACTTTGTTGGCGCAGGGTCGTGGTGCGAACCTTAGCTCCCTGGCCACGCTTCACTTTCTGCCCGCAGATTCTACATATACACACGCTCGGCTCCTCTGCCAACGGCCGAGATGGTGATTTTACCGCCAACACTCTGCACTGAGTGACTACTACTGCCACAGCCTTGCTGAGCCCCTGTGCCACTGCTTACTTGGACCTGTAAATCAGGATTTATACCCTGCCTGCTACGCTGCCTGATGCGCAAGCTGACACTCTCTTCGCCCGACGATGATGAATCCCTTGCTACACCCATCTCCCAAGTGCGATTGGCTACATCATTGTCAATTTGCGTTTTCCTGTCACTGCTATTCACCTCAATGATCTCAGCAGGCACAGCCTACCTACAGCACGAAGCAACGGATGTCTGCCCCACCTCTTCACTGCCAAGCAGCTGCTGACTGTCCTCAAAGTCTTCGTCCTCGCAGTATAGTGGCGCTGAGCCCACACCACCTAGTAGATCTCTGTCTGAGGGAAATGAAAAGGACAGAGGCTGGTTGAGGACAGATGAGGGCAGCTGACCTTCTCCTGGGCCATGCCAACTAATTGTTGTATCTGACGAACCCACAGACTCTTCGCTGGGGTTGTCAGATGTTATATTTGAGGAATCGGATGACCTAGTCAACCAATCAACAACCTTTGAGTTGTTGATCAACACACTGCCACTAGATGACAATGGCACTTATGGCCTCACAGAGTCACCCCTGCTGCAACGTTCCCTTACTGTGCTGTGACCTCTGCCTGCTCCACCTGCCACTTTTCTGTCTGACATTGTGGTTAATCAACTACGTGGATTTGACACGTATTTCTTGCTCTCAACTTTAGCAACAAAAAAACAATTGAAATTTGCGTTATACAGATACCCCAAAATGGACACCCTGTAATTGGAGCTACAATCCCTCAATAAACTACATGGATTTGACACGTATTTCTTTCTCTCATCTTTAGCAACAAAAAAATGGTGAAATTTGCATTATACAGATACCACAAAATGGACAGCCTGTAATTGGAGCAAAAATCACTCTATAAATTACGTGGATTTGACATGTATTTCTTGATCTCAACCTTAGCAACAAAAAAACGTTTAAAATGTGCATTATACAGATACTCCAAAATGGAAACCCTGTAATTGGAGCAAAAATAACTCTATAAACTACGTGGATTTGACACATATTTCTTGCTCTCAACTTTAGCAACAAAAAACTATTGAAATTTGTGTTATACAGATGCCCCAAAACAGACACCCTGGGAGAGGTGCAGAAATCACTACAGAAGCTGTGGGGATCTGACACTGATTTCTTCCTATTCACTTCAGTAACAAAAAAGAACTGCTATGTGGGGTATACAGATCCCCCAAAACGCACACCCTGGGAGAGGAGCAGAAATCATTACAAAATCTGTGTGGATCTGACACTGATTTCTTCCTATTCGCTTCAGTCACAAAAAAGAATTGCAATTTGGAGTATACCAGTGATGGCTAACCTATGACACGCGTGTCAGCACTGACTCGTAGCCATTTTCACTGACACGCTGCTGCCTGAGAGTTACATTTCATCCTACATGACCAGGTGCAGTAGCCAGGAGGCTGAGAGATTGAACTAAGCTCCCAGCACTCCCCCCTCCTCCTCCTCCCCCGGGCTGGCCCCTCCCCATGTGTGAGCTGTGCCTAGTGTCTCCAGTCAGCACAGGTATCAGCACGGGGCACAGCAGGAGAGATGACCCAGCTGTAAACCTGGGAGACTCCTCTGCAGCTCCTGATAGTTGTGGTGGGGGGAGGATGGCAGCACAGTCAGAGGCCACATCGCTGCTGCCCTGTGTGATGTCCCAGCAGCTGCCACCTCTACACTGACCATCTCCACAGCAGGGACCAGGGAGGACAACCACTCTCATCATACAGTAAGTAAGGTCAGTGCACTGTATGATAGAAGACAGTCATCATATAGTGTCAGTATGTGTCAGTTTTGTGACGTACAAGCCCTGAAATAATCACAATGCCTTGCAAATCGCCAGACATTGTGATTATTTTGCTCCTCACGCCTTCTCCATGCCAAGAGGGCATGAGAGAGATGCGGACAACGGTGCCTGCGCCCTCGCTATAGCCTGTGAACTTTCATGACTGAAAGTTTGCAGGTTACTAAGCATTTCCACACCTGTCTGATTGTAACCGATCTATTACAATGTGCAAATTGCACATAATAATAGATGATGTGGAAAATCCCCATATTCTGCCATAGGATCAATCAGACAACCTACGGTTAAAGTACCCTAGAAGTTAGATAGTATACATATTTGTTATTTAAACTATAAATATCACAAAATTATGTTTTTTGTCGAGGTGACACACCACCCGAGTTATGCTCGGTTTTTTGGCGAATTTTGACACACCAAGCTCAAAAGGTTGCCCATCACTGGAGTATACAGATGCCCCAAAACACACACCCTGGGAGATGTGCAGAAATCACTACAGAAAGTATGTGGATCGGACACTGATTTCTTACTATTCACTTCAGTATCAAAAAAGAACTGCTATTTAGAGTATACAGATCCCCCTAAACGCACACCCTGGGAGAGGAGCAGAATTAACTACACCAGCTGTGTGGATATGAAACAGATTTCTTCCTATTCGCTTCAGTCACAAAAAAAGAATTGCTATTTGGGGTATACAGATCCTCTGAACACACACCCTGGGAGAGGAGCAGAAACAACTGCACCAGCTGTGAGGATATGAAACAGATTTCTTCCTATTCGCTTTAGTAACAAAAAAGAACTGCTATTTGGGGTATACAGATTCCCCCTAAATGCACACCCTGGGAGAGGAGCAGAAATCGCTACAGCATAGTACAGTAAAAGCAGCTAGATGCTACAGATAGCACATGCAGTGTGAATTGCTGAGATTGCAAATGGCTAACTGTTTTTATAGGGCTGTGTGACATCACATAAGCCTGCCGGTCACTGATTGGCTTACAGGTCTGTCATCGAGGGTGTTCCTTTCTCCTTCCCAGAGTTCTCTGCCCCATGTAACACGCTGTGCTTGTGCCCATTTAGCTAAAAAAGAGGAAAAACAGTTCAAATTGATTCGCTCATTTCTAGTCATAATCATTATCATGGCTGTCTAAGAAAATCTGAAGAAGACAGAGACACAGTCAAGTAAAGGGATGTGGTCTACTTAAAATATCAACATTTACTTTATTACATCAGCTCTAGCAGTTAAGGATGAGAACTTAAATAAAAACATGTGTCTTATGTTTATAAAATTTCAGAAAACGTGTTGATGGAGGACATACAGTAGTTGACACCTGCCTTGTAACTTGTTAGTTTCAATTGCAAAGAAACATCACAAGAGAAATAGATTTCATGTGTATCCTCTCAGAATTGTAAATGCTTCAATACTTATGAGGCCGACAATACAAAGTGCTTTAATTTTCACTGTTGCTTGTACATCTTTGGCTCCCAGAGGTGTCTGAATTTACAGTGTAATATCTACTTGTCAGTCTGACATTAACTGTCCCATATAAAGTGTCCTGCTTTATAAATATACCTTTATTTTGCAGTACCCAGGGGCATAACTAGGAGATGCAGCGCCCCATAGCAGATTTGTAAATAGGGCCCCCTTCCCCATTAAAAATATATATACATATTTGTACTCTCATACATGTGAGTTACAATCACATACATTTATACACTCATATACTGTATATACACATTTACATACTTATATACATCCAGTATGTACACACCATATATATATATACATACATACATACAGTATATAAAAGCATATATACATACATACATATAGCATATACACAAATACATATACTACTTTATGCAACCATGCAACATATACACAGATATACAGCATATAGCATACAACATATGCATGACATATTCACACACATTTAGAGCATGTACACATCACCATATACAGACATGCAGTATATACACAAAAACAGCATATACACAACCAATACACACTGAATACCCCAGATGCTGGTGTTCTCTGACACTGTAGGCCCCATAGCGGCAACTGGTAGTTATGCCCCTGGTAGTGCCTGAATGCAGAGAAATCTTAATTTTTATTTACATGTAATGTGTTTTGGATTGTGATTTTTAATTGTTTCCCAAGGGTTAAATTTATTTTGGCTAAAAGCAAGAAGAAATAATGGGTGTCAGAAATAACAATACAAACAGAGGAAGGGGTTTGATAGACTTGCTTTTTGTTGGTATCCAGAAATCGGGCCATAAATAGGTGTCGGGGAAACTAAAACTGCAGGAAAAGTGTGAGTAAACAAAAGTTGCAACTAGATTGGGAAGCATAAAAAAAGTTGTGAGGGTCTAAAAACAAAGCTTTTTGTGATGCCGACAAATAAGTTGCAAGAGGCACAGCAAAAGAGGGATTCAACCTCTAAAAAAACCCCAGAAAACATTCCCCCCATTATGGTTAGTTCTAATTAATTATCCTATTAACCATAGCTAAACCCAAAGTACATTTAGTTAAACACAGTAAAAATTTGGCAGGAAAAATAAACACTCAAACTTCCAATATACAAAATTAATACAAAATTACCAATTCTCTAAATTTAAGTAAATTTTATCCAAACTAAAATTTGCTGAAAACAAAGTGGGGTGGAAATCAATTTATATCACATATGGTAAGGTCCATATAATAATTTAAATTGTCACCAATGCAAAATATAGGTCTTTGACTGGATATAAAATCCACATGAAATTTTAATTTTGCAAAGAAGTAGGATAGTATTATTATTATTGTTATTATTAATCATTTTAGAGTAAAAAATTATTTTTAAAATGGGAATGAACATGTACCTGCTGGAATGCAGCAAGTGTATTAAGGAAGTTGGGATCCTGGTAGAGATGAGCGAACATACTCGTCCGAGCTTGATGCTCGATCGAGCATTAGCGTACTCGTAACTGCTCGTTGCTCGGACGAGTATTTCGCCCGCTCGAGAAAATGGCAGCTCCCGCCGTTTTGCTTTTTGGCGGCCAGAAACAGAGCCAATCACAAGCCAGGAGACTCTGCACTCCACCCAGCATGACGTGGTACCCTTACACGTCGATAGCAGTGGTTGGCTGGCCAGATCAGGTGACCCTGGAATAGACTAGCCCCTGCCTGCGCTGCTCGGATCATTCTGTGTCTGGATGCCGCTAGGGAGAGAGCTGCTGCTGGTCAGGGAAAGCGTTAGGGTGTTCTATTAGCTTACTGTTAGGCAGGAGTGATTCTACAACAACCCAACAGCCCTTCTTAGGGCTACAATAACGTTATACTTTTTTTTTTATTTGCTTGTGGCTGGGCTTGCTGGCACTAGTAGTGCAGCTAGTACCATGTTGTGAGGAATTAGCAGGGGGACTTGCTACCGTTGTGTTTAGCTCTTAGTGACACACATATCCACCTCAAACACCAAAGTGGGAAAATTTATTAGGGGTTTGATTTCAATTAGGCACAGTCTGACAGTTTCTTTTTATTTTACGTTTATTTTTTTAATAACTCAGTGTCATCTCATCTTGCATAGTAGTGTGCTTTAATACTTGGCTAGAAAATAGCCATAGGAGAATCCAAACGGCTTACTTACACCTACAGTAGCGTTATATATATTTGATTTCTGGTTGATCTGCTGGTGGCTGTAGTTGCTGCAGTGCATCTACTAGCAAATTGTGAGCAATTTGGAGTGAGACTTGCGACCACTGTGTTTTGCGCTTAGTGACGCACATATCCATCGCAAAGACCGAAGTGGGAAAATTTATTAGGGCCCGGGGTTGTATTTCAATTAGGCACAGTCTGCCATTTCCTTTTTTATTTTACGTTTATTTTTTTCATAACTCAGCGTCATCTCATCTGGCATAGTAGTGTGCTTTAATACTTGGCTAGAAAATAGCCATAGGAGAATCCAAACGGCTTACTTACGCCTACAGTAGCGTTATATATATTTGATTTCTGGTTGATCTGCTGGTGGCTGTAGTTGCTGCAGTGCATCTACTAGCAAATTGTGAGCAATTTGGAGTGAGACTTGCGACCACTGTGTTTTGCGCTTAGTGACGCACATATCCATCGCAAAGACCGAAGTGGGAAAATTTATTAGGGCCCGGGGTTGTATTTCAATTAGGCACAGTCTGCCATTTCCTTTTTTATTTTACGTTTATTTTTTTCATAACTCAGCGTCATCTCATCTGGCATAGTAGTGTGCTTTAATACTTGGCTAGAAAATAGCCATAGGAGAATCCAAACGGCTTACTTACGCCTACAGTAGCGTTATATATATTTGATTTCTGGTTGATCTGCTGGTGGCTGTAGTTGCTGCAGTGCATCTACTAGCAAATTGTGAGCAATTTGGAGTGAGACTTGCGACCACTGTGTTTTGCGCTTAGTGGCGCACATATCCATCGCAAAGACCGAAGTGGGAAAATTTATTAGGGCCCGGGGTTGGATTTCAATTAGGCACAGTCTGCCATTTCCTTTTTTATTTTACGTTTATTTTTTTCATAACTCAGCGTCATCTCATCTGGCATAGTAGTGTGCTTTAATACTTGGCTAGAAAATAGCCATAGGAGAATCCAAACGGCTTACTTACGCCTACAGTAGCGTTATATATATTTGATTTCTGGTTGATCTGCTGGTGGCTGTAGTTGCTGCAGTGCATCTACTAGCAAATTGTGAGCAATTTGGAGTGAGACTTGCGACCACTGTGTTTTGCGCTTAGTGACGCACATATCCATCGCAAAGACCGAAGTGGGAAAATTTATTAGGGCCCGGGGTTGGATTTCAATTAGGCACAGTCTGCCATTTCCTTTTTTATTTTACGTTTATTTTTTTCATAACTCAGCGTCATCTCATCTGGCATAGTAGTGTGCTTTAATACTTGGCTAGAAAATAGCCATAGGAGAATCCAAACGGCTTACTTACGCCTACAGTAGCGTTATATATATTTGATTTCTGGTTGATCTGCTGGTGGCTGTAGTTGCTGCAGTGCATCTACTAGCAAATTGTGAGCAATTTGGAGTGAGACTTGCGACCACTGTGTTTTGCGCTTAGTGACGCACATATCCATCGCAAAGACCGAAGTGGGAAAATTTATTAGGGCCTGGGGTTGGATTTCAATTAGGCACAGTCTGCCATTTCCTTTTTTATTTTACGTTTATTTTTTTAATAACTCAGCGTCATCTCATCTGGCATAGCAGTGTGCTTTCATACTTGGCTAGAAAATAGCCATAGCAATAGGATAGCATCGTTTGGTTTTAAAAACTAAAAAACACACAAAAAAAAAAAAACACAAAAAAAAGGAAAAAAAAAAAATTAAAGTTATAACTCTCATTTTCAAAATGTTTAACCCGAGGGCTAGGGGTAGAGGACGAGGGCGGGGACGTGGGCGTCCAACTACTGCAGGGGTCAGAGGCCGTGGTCCTGGGCGGGGTGAGACACCACCTGCTTATGAGGGAGCAGGGGAACGCCGCAGAGCTACACTCCCTAGGTTCATGTCTGAAGTTACTGGGACTCGTGGTAGAGCACTGTTGAGGCCAGAACAGTGCGAACAGGTGATGTCGTGGATTGCCGACAATGCTTCGAGCAATTTGTCCACCAGTCAGTCTTCCACGCAGTCCACCCATGTCCTCCAGCTCCTGCACCTCAGCCTCCTCCCCCCCAGTCTGCCCCCTCCCAGCAAAATTTGGCATTTGAACCGGCATACTCTGAGGAACTGTTTTCTGGACCCTTCCCACAGTCACAAACCACTTGTCCGGTTGCTGATGAGCAATTTTCCGATGCCCAGGTTTTCCACCAGTCGCAGTCTGTGGGTGATGATGACCTTGTTGACGTACTGGAAGAAGTGTGTAAAGAGGTGTCCGACGATGAGGAGACACGGTTGTCAGACAGTGGGGAAGTTGTTGTCAGGGCAGAAAGTCCGAGGGGGGAGCAGACTGAGGGATCGGAGGATGATGAGGTGACAGACCCAAGCTGGGTTGAGAGGCCGGGTGAACACAGTGCTTCTGAGACGGAGGAGAGTCCTCGACCAGAACAGGTTGGAAGAGGCAGTGGTGGGGCCAGACGGAGAGGCAGGGCCAGAGCTGGTGCATCAGCGCCAAATGTGTCAACTAGTGAAGCTCCCGTGGCGAGGGCTCCTGCGGCGAGGGCTAGATTTTCAGAAGTCTGGAGGTTCTTTAAGGAAACACCGGATGACCGACGGACTGTGGTGTGCCACATTTGCCAAACCAGGATCAGCAGGGGTTCCACCACTACTAGCTTAACTACCACCAGTATGCGCAGGCATATGAATGCTAAACACCCCACTCAGTGGCAACAAGCGCGTTCACCTCCGGCCATGCACACCACTGCTCCTTCCCCTGTGTCAGCTGATAGTCAGCCCCCTGCCCAGGACCCTGCCACAAAAACCCCATCGTCGCCTCCACGATCCTCCACAGCATCCACCAGCGTTCAGCTCTCCATACCCCAGACGCTGGAGCGGAAACGCAAATATAGTGCAACCCACCCGCACGCCCAAGCCCTTAATGTGCACATCTCCAGATTGCTAAGCCTGGAGATGCTGCCCTATAGGCTAGTAGAGACCGAGGCCTTTCGCAGCCTCATGGCGGCGGCCGCCCCTCGGTATTCGGTCCCCAGCCGTCACTACTTTTCCCGATGTGCCGTCCCAGCCCTGCACCAGCACGTGTCAGACAACATAATCCGTGCCCTGACCAACGCCGTTTCTGACAAGGTCCACCTGACCACGGACACGTGGACGAGTGCTGCCGGGCAGGGCCACTATATATCGCTGACGGCACATTGGGTTAACTTGGTGGAGGCTGGGACCGAGTCTGACCCTGCGGCTGGTCATATACTGCCGACGCCGAGGATTGCGGGGCCTACCTCGGTCCAGGTGTTTCAGGCCTACTATGCCTCCTCCTCCTCCCACCCCTCCTCCACCTCCTCCTCCGAACGACCATCCGTGGGCATGGCGCCATCAGTCGGTAGCTCTAGGCACAGCAGCAGTGCCGTCGCTAAGCGACAGCAGGCGGTGCTGAAACTGCTGAGCCTAGGCGATAAAAGGCACACCGCCCAAGAACTATTACAGGGCAGACTGATCTGTGGCTGGCACCGCTGAACCTGAAGCCAGGCATGGTTGTGTGTGACAACGGCCGTAACCTGGTGGCGGCTCTGCAACTCGGCAGACTGACACATGTGCCATGCCTGGCCCATGTGTTAAATCTGATAGTTCAGCGTTTCCTCAAGACATACCCCAATCTGTCTGATTTGCTCACGAAGGTGCGCCGCATCTGTGCGCATTTCATGAAGTCCAGCACAGATGCTGCCACTCTCAGGGCAGCGCAGCGCCGCCTCCAACTGCCCGCTCACCGACTGTTGTGCGACGTGCCCACGTGGTGGAATTCAACACTGACCATGTTATCCAGAGTTTACCAGCAGCGCCGAGCGATTGTAGACTGCCAGATGTCAACTTCCACCAGAACTGGTAGTCAGGTCAGTCAGCTTCCTCAAGTCTACAATGAGGAGTGGACGTGGATGTCTGATATCTGTCAGGTGCTGAGAAACTTTGAGGAGTCAACACAGATGGTCAGTGGCGATGCCGCCATCATCAGCCTCACCATCCCGCTGCTTGGCCTGTTGAAAAACTCTCTGGTCAGCATGAAGTCGGAAGCTTTGCGCTCCTCACAAGAGACGGGGGAAGAAGATTCCCTTGTTGATAGCCAAAGCACCCTTAGGTCTGTTTCTCAGCGCATATCGGAGGAGGTGGAGGAGGATGAGGAGGAAGAGGAGGAGAATGTTGGCGAGACACAAGAGGGGACCATTGTTGAGTCCTTCACTGTTGAGCGTGTATGGGCAGAAGAAGAGGAGTTGGAGGAGTTGGAGGAGGAGGAAATGGACAGTCAGGCCAGTGAGGGGAGTGAATTCTTACGCGTTGGTACTCTGGCGCATATGGCAGATTTCATGCTAGGCTGCCTATCCCGTGACCCTTGCGTTCAAAGAATTTATTCCAGCACCGATTACTGGGTGTTCACTCTCCTGGACCCACGGTACAAGCAAAATCTTTCCACTCTCATCCCTGGAGAGGAAAGGAGTGTGAGAATGCATGAATACCAGCAGGCCCTGGTGCACAAGCTGAAACAGTATTTCCCTTCTGACAGCGCTAGCGGCAGAGTGCGTAGTTCTGCGGGACAAGTAGCGAGGGAGAGTAGGCGAGCAGGCAGCTTGTCCAGCACTGGCAAGGGTACGCTTTACAAGGCTTTTGCCAGCTTTATGTCACCCCAGCAAGACACTGTCACCTGTCCCCAGTCTCGGCAGAGTAGGGCTGATCTTTACAGAAAGATGGTGAGGGAGTACGTAGCTGACCATACCATCGTCCTAAATGATCACACAGCTCCCTACAACTACTGGGTTTCAAAGCTGGACATGTGGCACGAACTGGCGCTGTACGCCTTGGAGGTTCTTGCCTGCCCTGCCGCTAGCGTCTTGTCCGAGCGGGTTTTCAGTGCAGCTGGTGGCATCATCACCAATAAGCGTACACGCCTGTCGACTGACAGCGCTGACAGGCTGACGCTTATCAAGATGAATAAAGCCTGGATTTCTCCTAATTTCCAATCTCCACCAGGTGAAGGAAGCTCAACCTGAATAATTTATCCACTCCTCCTCCTCCTCATTTTCCTCCTTCTCCTCCTCTTTGTACAGTAAAGCAGAGGAAACTGGCTATTTTTTTACAGGGCCCACTGGCTCTAGCTATAGTACTTTATGCATTTAATTTTTATGGAGGGCCACCGACCCGGTCCTCTGTTTTAAACAATTTTTGGGAGTGCCACATACAGGCACTCAATCTATTCAATTTTTCTGGAGGGCCACCTACCTGCTCCTCTGGTTTGAAAACTTTTTTGGACTTGCACATACAGGCACTCAATCTATTCCATTTTTCTGGAGGGCCACCTACCTGCTCCTCTGGTTTGAAAACTTTTTTGGACTGCCACATACAGGCACTCAATCTATTCCATTTTTATGGAGGGCCACCTACCTGCTCCTCTGGTTTGAAAACTTTTTTGGACTGCCACATACAGGCACTCAATCTATTCCATTTTTATGGAGGGCCACCTACCTGCTCCTCTGGTTTGAAAACTTTTTTGGACTGCCACATACAGGCACTCAATCTATTCCATTTTTATGGAGGGCCACCTACCTGCTCCTCTGGTTTGAAAACTTTTTTGGACTGCCACATACAGGCACTCAATCTATTCCATTTTTATGGAGGGCCACCTACCTGCTCCTCTGGTTTGAAAACTTTTTTGGACTGCCACATACAGGCACTCAATCTATTCCATTTTTATGGAGGGCCACCTACCTGCTCCTCTGGTTTGAAAACTTTTTTGGACTGCCACATACAGGCACTCAATCTTTTCCATTTTTATGGAGGGCCACCTTCCTGCTCCTCTGGTTTGAAAACTTTTTTGGACTGCCACATACAGGCACTCAATCTATTCCATTTTTATGGAGGGCCACCTACCTGCTCCTCTGGTTTGAAAACTTTTTTGGACTGCCACATACAGGCACTCAATCTATTCCATTTTTATGGAGGGCCACCTACCTGCTCCTCTGGTTTGAAAACTTTTTTGGACTGCCACATACAGGCACTATCCAAATTGAATTGTCTCCATAGCAGCCTCCACACGTTGTCTCTATTGCTACCTCCAAAAGTCGTCCATATAGCTGCCTCCATACATCGTCCCTTTATCAAACGAGGTGTGTCAGGCCGAAATTTGGGTTGTTTTCATGGATTCCACATCAAAGTTGTTAACTTTGTCGCCACCCTGCTGTGTTATCCACAAAATACACTGGCAAACTTTTACCATTTACGGATATTATTTCAGCGCTTCTTGCGCATCTGTTTACATTCCCCTCACCCGCCATATCCTAAACTTATAAGAACGCTACTACACTTGATCTTATACAAAAGGTTCTTAGAAGTGCTGTTTGGGGAGTAGCCTAGAGACAGGGGCTTGGATTGGCGAAAGCTCGCCTGGCAGCGGAGCGCCAGCTCCATGCCAAGAACCAACTAACATAGTTTTAACTGCAGCACCTTTAATCTACTACTAGTTCACTGCCTCCATACATGGCCGCCTTATCAAACGTGCTGTGTCAGGCAGAATTTTGGGTTGTTTCCATGGCTTCCACAACAAACTTGTTAACTTTGTCGCCACCCTGCTGTGTAATCCTCAAAATATACTGGCAAACTTTTACCATTTACGGATATTATTTCAGCGCTTCTTACGCATCTGTTTACATTCCCCTCACCCGCCATATTCCAAACTTATAAGAACGCTACTACACTTAACTTGGTGCAGGCTGGGACCGAGTCTGACCCTGGGGCTGGTCATATACTGCCGACGCAGAGGATTGCGGGGCCTACATCGGTCCAGGTGTTTCAGGCCTACTATGCCTCCTCCTCCTCCCACCCCTCCTCCACCTCCTCCTCCTCCGAATTACCATCCGTGGGCATGGCGCCATCAGTCGGTAGCTCTAGGCACAGCAGCAGTGCCGTCGCTAAGCGACAGCAGGCGGTGCTCAAACTGCTGAGCCTAGGTGATAAAAGGCACACCGCCCAAGAGCTATTACAGGGCATTCCACATTAAACTTGTTAACTTTGTCGCCACCGTGCTGTGTAAGCCACAAAATATACTGGAAAACTTTTTTCATTTACGGATATTATTTCAGCGCTTCTTGCGCAGATGTTTACATTCCCCTCACCCGCCATATCCCAAACTTATAAGAACGCTATTACACTTGATCTTATACAAAAGGTTCTTAGAAGTGCTGTTTGGGGAGTAGCCTAGAGACAGGGGCTTGGATTGGCGAAAGCTCGCCTGGCAGCGGAGCGCCAGCTCCATGCCAAGATCCAACTAACATAGTTTTAACTGCAGCACCTTTAATCTACTACTAGTTCACTGCCTCCGTACATGGTCCCCTTATCAAACGAGCTGTGTCAGGCAGAATTTTGGATTGTTTTCATGGCTTCCATGTTAACTTTGTCGCCACCCTGCTGTGTAATCCACAAAATATACTGGCAAACTTTTATCATGTACCGATATTATTTGAGCGCTTCTTGCTCACCTCCTTTGGTTCCTCTCTGCTACCCATTGGTTTGAAGCCTGAGTCCATTTAGGGTATGTCGCCATGCCACTCTCTAGCCTGCCGCTGCTGCCGCTGCCTCTGCATGCCGTCCCCTATAGTGTCAGGGTCAATTATTGGATGTTTTAGATGCTATCTAGCTTCATTCTGTCACTCTGTCATGGCCATGCTGTTGCCCATAATTTTGGCATAATGGTGCGATTAAGCAGCCTCAGAGGCATCCATGCATGCTGCCCCTGCTGTTTCCTGTCCATTTCCGTGGTGTTTCCATCCTTTTCTGAGGTTCCCAGGTGTTTGGCCAAGCTTCCCTGTGCAGAGCCTTGGTCCCCTTGAAAAATGCTCGAGTCTCCCATTGACTTCAATGGGGCTCGTTACTCGAAACGAGCACTCGAGCATGGGGAAAAGTTCGTCTCGAATAACGAGTACCCGAGCATTTTAGTGCTCGCTCATCTCTAGATCCTGGCATACATAATAAAATGATACATTTTTATTGTTGCTTCTTTAAAAACATCAAAAACTGGTAGGTTAATGTTTGTGTGTAAAGCAGCACCTCGCTCTTATTAATATAAGAAACATAGCAGAAAAATAGGAGAAAAAGCACTAATAGGGTAATAATGTAAGGTGAACAACTACTGTAGAATTATATGTAGTCTAATCACCCGGTATGGTTGTTGGACGTCTCAAGGTACAACTCTAGTGAAAGGGTGTTTGGGTGCAGCCAACAGCTCTTGACTCAGGTCTGGGGAGCTGAACCAGCTGGAGTGTAGATAATTGGGGGTTGTTTTATACTTTTACAATAAATCTTCATAGGCTTAGTACTAAAACCGAATATGCAGAATGTTACTGCTTGGTGTGTGCCCATCCTTCCTACCCTCAACCGTTTTTAACCATGGCATGTGGTGCCGCTCAAAACATGTTGGTGAGGTATACCTAACAGTCTACGATGTTTTTAAAGAAGCATAAAAAAAATCAATCATTTTATTATGGGTGCTGGACTACAAACTTTTTACACTGAAGAGAACTGAGTACTGGTTTGTACAAGTAGGAAAGAGATGAGAGTAAATATTTCTCATATATCAGCATAATGCCAGAGGAGATTCTTCAAGTTGTAGGTTTCCAACTTAGGTAACAGGCTAAGATCATGGAAACACAGGGAACGTTATGGAAAATATTGTGAGAAAAGAGGTAAGAGGATAGTGAAGAAGCAAGTGTTCTGAGGTCGCACTACCCTTTATGATGTCAAGCCAACACTAAATAAGACTTATCTGGCAGGACCTTTATGTGAAGACAAAGATTTCTACATTAATGATGCCGCATATTAACTGGATTATTCTTGTGAAAAACAGGTTAAAGGTGGAATTGGGAGATATGAGAGCATTGACTAGGTTTGAGGATGATGGGAATAATTTCCTGTGTATGCTATCATTTCTCTGTATCCTTGGAGTTACTCTGCTGTGCCATTAATACATATATGAGAGAATAGGAAATAAACTACATGTCAGTCCATGGCTGTTAAACTACAAAGGGTTGAGCTGATCTGTAAAGCTGTGTTTACACGCTGAGCTTCATAGTTTACTTTCATAAAATACATAAAACCAAAACACATGTAGACTGTCCAGCGCACCTCAGAAACGTGTACTAGCATTATGTTCTGAAACACCGAAAACATTACTTTAACCATGGAATCTATTATACATATTTTCCTATTCATTCACTTCAGCCACATAAAAATTACACAATGGCTCACGCCAAACATGACTCATAAAGTGTACAGGTCATATTGTGATGCATCCTGACTGGAATTCAGTCATGTCATATATTACACAGGCAGAAATTCTTACTTTCCACCACTGTTTAATCAGTTATATTTCAGTATGGTAGACTATGGAACAAATCCATAAACCACAGTGAATATACAAAAAAATTATATTTCTATACAATCACAGAATGTTATTGATATCCAAATGTTGTTCATGCGGGAGAATAAAAGTCTTTATATAAAGTAAATTAAGAAAATATAAATAAATGAATAATTTATCTGTATATCATGAGAGAGTCTCCTGATATCATAGACATATGGTAGGACAAACATGACGGAGCCCAATGTATACAAATTCACTGGCATGTTTATAAGAATGAAGACTCCCACTGGCATTCAGATTACTCATTGGGGCAAATATGTCGAGACTGACACATTAAGGCACATTTACTTACCCAATCCCTTGGAGTTCCCGAAAGTGCATTGTCCGACGACAATGCACTGTGCCCCGATTTGTGCGCCTGATATCCTGCATGTGTCGCTTCACCGCTAAGGTACGCCGGAGTTTATGTAAGTGCATTGGATGCACCGCGATTTGAATCTTAACCCCTTAATGACCGCCCTATCGGGTTTTTACGGCGGTCATTAAGGGTACTTCTTCTGATGCGACGCCTTTCTACGGCGGCGCATCAGAAGAAGTTTTCGGGACACCGGGTCTCGCTGGTGCCGGTGTCGGGCTGTGATATCACAGCCCAGACCCGGCACTAACACCCGGGATCGGAAAAACTCTGATCCCGGGTGTTTAACCCCTTGCACGCCGCGGTCAAGCATGAAAAAATGTTCTAAAAAGTGATCAAAAAAAGTTACGGTACCTAATATGATACGACTGAAAAGAACAACTGTTTTCGCAAAAAATAAGCCCTCAACCAGATCTGACAACAGAAAAATACAGAAGTTATGGCCCTGAAAATTTGTCAATAGTAAAAACAATGCGATTTTCTCCAATATTGGTTTTGCTCAGGAAAATTGAGCAAAATAAGAAAAACTATATAAATGAGGTATCACCGCAATCGTAGTGAACCAGAGAATAAAGATAAAATATTATTTTTACGTTACGGTGAGCGGGGGGGGGGGGGGGAAATGCTCACAATCCAAAATAAAAATTGATGATTTTGTTTGTGTCCCCCTTGAAATAGTTAATAAAATCTCATGAATAAGCTTTAGACTCCCAAAATAAATTATTTATACATTGTATCTCATCCCATAAAAAATAAGCCCTCATATGATCGCATTACCAAAAAAAATAAAAATTTATAGGTCGTACAATGTGACAATACAAATCTGCTGTGGATGGCGCCTCCATTCATTCTATGCTCGGCCGTGCGCCCGTACAGCAGTTTACCACCACATATGTGGTATCAGTACACTCGGGAGGAATTGGGCATCAAGCGTTGCAGTGCGTTTCATCATTTAATTTATTCTGAAAATGTCAGTTTTGGCCTAAATGAATGTATTTCCAAAAAAATTCCATAGTTTCTAAATCACAGGTCCATATTTTTTAACCCATGTGAAACACTTAAAGGGTTAATGGACTTAATAGAAGTTGTTTTACATATGTTGAGGGGTGAACTTTCTATAGTGGGGTAATTTATGGGGTTTTACTATTATTTAGGCCTCTCAAAGTCACTTGAAAGCTGAGTTGTCCCTCAAAATGTGAGTTATGGCAATTTTCATGAAAATAAGAAAAATCGCACCTAAAGTTCTGCACCTCATAACATCCTAGAAAAATGACCGGAAGCATAAAATATCATCCCAACATAAAGCAGATATTCTGTAAATGTTAATTATCAAACTTTTTGGGTAGTTTTACTTCCTGTCTGGAAACCAGAACATTTCAAACTTGGAAAATGAAGAATTTTTACAAACTTTTGCCAAATTTTCACTTTTTTTCAGAACGAAACGCAAAACTTATCACTTAAATTTTATAACTAACATGAAGTACAATGTGTCACGAGAAAACATTCTCAAAATCACCAGGATATGTTAAAGCGTTCCAAAGTTATAACCAATTATCGTGAGACATGTCAGATTTGAAAAATCGAGTCTGGTCATTGAGCTGAAAACTAGTGTCGGTGATAAGGGGTTAAATCCCATACTCAGTCTGAATCAGCCAGATCTTCTGATGGCCCAACATCCAGCAGTCGCATGAATGCCGGGGCCGCTGCGCCAAAATCCGATCATGTGTGACACAATCCCTTGCTTATTCTTTGTCACAGTTGTCACGGGTGATCCCGCGATGCATACATCGGATCGCGGGTTCACCCATGCTCTGATATGTGCTGCCCTCCTCCACTCGCCTGTACTCACCTCTCCAGGCTCCTGGCTCCGCTCGGGTCCCGACGTGTGGTCCGCGCTACTCCTTCCTTCCAGGCCACACTCTCCCGCTGCTAGGGCGCGCGCCCAACTCTTCAAGAATTTAAAGGGCCAGCGTCCTCCTTATTGGCGCTGGCATTCCCGGCTCGGCCATATAGTCTGGTGACTCCCAGCATCCCCTGCCAGATCTTCAGGTCATTCTTCTGAAGAGAAAGCCTCCTGAGCGCTTCCAGACGCTTCAGAGTTTACTGAGCATTTCCAGACGCCTACGTGTTCTCGTGTTCCTCTGGTGTTCCCGTGTTCCTCTGGTGTTTCCGTAATCCTGTGGCAGTCCTGTACTCCTGTGGTGGTCCTGTGCTCCTGTAGCAGTCCGGTATCCTAGCGGTCTTCCGAGGACCTGCCAGCCGTCCTTCCGAAGTCCTGCCAGCCGTCCTTCTGAGGTCCTGCCAGCCGTCCTTCCGAGGTCCTGCCAGCCGTCCTTCCAAGGTCATGCCAGCTGTTAAATCTGAGGTCCTGTCAGGCGTCCATCCAAGGTCCTCCTAGCCGTCCATCCGAGGACCTGTCAGCTGTCCATCCGAGGTCCTGCCAGCCGTCCATCCGTGGTCCTGCCAGCCGTCGATCCCGAGGTCCTCCCATCCTGAGGTCCTGCCATCCTGAGGTCCTGCCATCCTGAAGTCCTGCCATCCCGAGGTCCTGCCATCCCGTGGTCCTGCCTTCCCGTGGTCCTGCCTGCCCTGTGTCCCCACCATTGCTGCCACCGCGGGCCTAGTCGCACCGGTGGAACGACTTGGTGGCTCCCCGCCGCAGCAAGACCATCCCGCTTTGTGGCAGACTATGATGTAAAAGGTATACTGGAAAGATTTACACTTACCCTGTGTTTTCAACCATTTCTGGTTGCAAAAAAACTGAGATGGGCACAAAACTATATATCAATCTGCTCAGCTCCTCCCTGCTCTGTAACATGCTCCCTACAGTATACTCTGCATTTTTATGGTGACAGGATTCATTTATTTTAGTGTTTTTAAAGGAAAACTGCATTGTCCAAATCTGTCCCAATTTTGAGGTCTAAAATAATGCAGACATTTGGCTGACACACCTAGATATATTTTTTAAAACCAGTGGTATTAATAACTTGTTAGGTTTCATTTAGATGTTACAGCTTCCCACAAGTTGGAGTATATTTGGGGGAATATCTACTAAAAAAGATTTTAAAAACCTAATTAGGATGTCACACATTGTTGCAATAGATGGTCTGCCTCACAATCGAAATTCCAATGCATCCCACAGGTGTTCTGTAAGTTCAGGTCAGTGCATTTTGCAGGACATTCAAATTCCCACACATCAAAAGATGAAACTAAAACATTTTCAACCGCACTTCCTAAACTAGAGCAAAGAATAGTTTTTTCACAAAGGTGTTTACGCATAATTTACAACTTTCATACAATACTGTTGTTGTTTTGCATAACATATTGGCTGTCTTTTACACTTCAGTTTCAACAAAACTATATTGATCAGGAAGCATAAAGATGCCTTACAATAGAACTGGCAAAACAAATGCCCTCACAGGGGGAAGTATAACATAGAAGAAAAAAATATGGATCAGGCTCAATGGAAGAATTCAAAGGCTAATTTCAGATTAGCATGTCATCAAAGCACATTTACAGGAATTCGGGCAACATATCAACGCGTTTCAAGCAACGACTGTGCTCTTACTCATTGTTTCAGTACTTAGTTCAGTAAATTATCAAGTAACTTGCTCATACTAACATTGAAGGGAAATAAAAAAAATGTATGAATCAACAGCAACAGATTTATGAAAAGCAAAAACTGAATTGAGAAGAAGGCATACTGAAAAACAGTTCCAGGGCTACATCAATAGCTTGGAAAAATCTTTAGTGCCCGTAAAAGCAGACATAAAAGAAATCAGAAAAAAGATTCGTGCAAAATACTCTGAATCTAAAGTTGTATAAACTTAGAGTTCCTTTATTGGGTAAGACGCGTTTCGAGCCCGAACTGGGCTCTTCATCAGTTATACAAGGCATACAGTACATAGTAATCGCAGGTTTATAAGCATCACTTGACGGGAAGATAACCCTCAGCTTACGTCAGAGTGATGTCACTATGTAAACACATACATTATAGTGATTCTATTCATTCATAAAATTGACTCATCTTAAGTCCCATTACTCGAAATAAAAATATAGTAGTCCTAATATTCAGCTCTTTTATAGACATATAAATAGATAAAACCATAATTAAAAAGTACATATTAAATAAATTAAGTTTAAATGTATATTCTAAGATTCAAATAAATTAGAGAATAAAAAATATATATAACCATTGTAATGGTGCATAAAAGGTTCTTGGGTATCGGGCCGTGTGCTTTTGATGTATGAGAAAGGAATTAAGACCTTACAGCCTTATACCCTACAGCCAATTCAGACGCCTCAGGAGAAACTGCTCGGATACCCAGATATATGAACAACAATGCCACACTAATCAAGGATGCCATCGAAAGAGCAAGTCAATTTAGCCAGAAAGAAAGTCTTCAACCTAAACAGACAATAAATAACAACAATGAAGCGACACACCAACTAAAATTCATTACCACGTATAGCAGTGATAGCAAAAACATCCTTAACATCCTAAAAAAACATTGGGCGATTATCAAATCAGACCCGGTACTTACGAAGATTGTACCTGACAAAATATCATGCCCCTACAGTTAAGAACATTCTGGCACCCAGTATCCCCAAACAATATAGGAACAACAGTATATCGTTGAGCACCCATAAAGGAAGCTCTAAATGTGGTAAACCTCGGTGTCTATGCTGTGGCATGATAAAAATATCAGACCATTTTAAATCTAAAAGCACAAGGGAAATTTTTGATTTAAAGTTTGATTTGAACTGCAGTAGCAGTTATGTCATCTACCTTATCGAATGTCAGTGTGGTCTCCAGTATGTTGGTAGAACAACATAAGCCTTACATTGTAGATTAAACCAACATAGATACAATATCAGACATAAGGTTTTAAATCACCGACTGTCTAAACATTGTACCCTTAAACATAAAGGCGAAGGAAAAATCAACATTATTCCAATTGACTTAATCAGCCCCAGAATTAACAATAGATTTGCCACTTTAAAGAAAAAGGAAATCTACTGGATTTATAAACTTAACACCCTAAAACCGTCTGGACTCAACAAGATGACAGAGACCATACTGACTTAAAAATACCACTTAAAAACACCACTTGAATCAGCTGTCCTATCCCCAAAAACACATTACAGTTCCAATATACCCCTTTCCCTCCTCTAGACCTCACCCCCATAAGTCCATCAGTGAACCCAATCTATACATACCAAAAATCCGACATTCCACTGCAATACATCCATAGCTCGCCGCGGTTCGTGATATCCTTAGTCAAAGAACAACAGCTTGCTTTTTGAACTTCCCCGGCTTCCGTAGTCTGTTTTACTCAGAGGATCACAATGAGATCTCTGCGCTGGATAAACAAGGTCTTAATTCCTTTCTCATACATCAAAAGCACACGGCCCGATACCCAAGAACCTTTTATGCACCATTACAATGGTTATAAATATTTTTTATTCTCTAATTTATTTGAATCTTAGAATATACATTTAAACTTAATTTATTTAATATGTACTTTTTAATTATGGTTTTATCTATTTAAATGTCTATAAAAGAGCTGAATATTAGGACTACTATATTTTTATTTCGAGTAAAGGGACTTAAGATGAGTCAATTTTATGAATGAATAGAATTACTATAATGTACAGGCAGTCCCCGGGTTACGTACAAGATAGGGTACGGAGGTTTGTTCTTAAGTTGAATTTGTGTGTAAGTCGAAACTGTATATTTTATAATTGTAGATGCAGACAAAAATAATTTTGGCCCCAGTGACAATTGGAGTTTAAACATTTTTTGCTGTAATGGGACAAAGGATTATCAATAAAGCTTCATTACAGACACCTTACAGCTGATCATTGCAGTCTGAGATTATAGTAAAGTATCCAGAGAGCTTCACCAGAGGTCAGAGGGGTCTGTCTGTAACTATGGGTTGTCTGTAAGTGGTGTGTCCTTAAGTAGGGGACCGCCTGTATGTGTTTACATAGTGACATCACTCTGACGTAAGCTGAGGGTTATCTTCCCGCCAAGTGATGCTTATAAACCTGCTATTCCTATGTACTGTATGCCTTGTGTAACTGATGAAGAGCCCGGTTCGGGCTCGAAACGTGTCTTACCCAATAAAGTAACTCTAAGTTTATAAAGCTTTAGATTCAGAGTATTTGGCGCCGAAATAATCTCCTGGAAGAATACTATTACCTTATTAGACATAAAAGAAAGGAAGAAGTACAAATTCCTGATACACATGATTATGAAACCAACACAAAATGTGGCCACACAAAAAACAGTACCCCACAATACGGAACAGGATAGAAAAAAACAAAATATAAAGGAAACACGAAACAAAGACGTTATAGTAACAAAAACGACTATTGGACAACGGATTCAGAATCCAGCCTGTGAGATGAATAATTTCCCAAAAATACGAAAAGAATCATAGCGACCCTTTGGGGAACAACATGGTGACAAGCAAATCAGTAAGCCCAGAAGAGCAAGGTGCAAAAGGGGACAGCCAAAAGACGAAAATGAAACAAATATCTTGGAGAACCTAGAGGAATCCCTGGTGATGAATTTAAAAGATGTACCCCTTAGTCCAGCAGCTGAGTGTATCTTGCAGAAATTCAATTCACTGAACTTTGAAATTGAATTGTTTAAAAGGGATCAGGAAAATGGCACTTAAGAAACACTTCTCCAGCCGTTCTGTGGAGCCCACTGTTGCCGATGAGCCAGTTTCTATCGCCCCCATGGGATTCTTGATGGGGCATCCCCCCAATGAGGAGGAGAAGGAATGGATTCTATTTTTAGCAGTGATAGACAACTCAGAGCAGTAACAATCCATTAGAGGCTACAGAAAGTTTTAAAGGGGGAATGAAATCCACCTTCAATCTGCAAATGCAATCAGGCGGCAATCTAGAGCTTTTTCATAAGATGGTGGTTGATGATTTAAAGTCATTAATATATAAGCAGGATATACCCAACTACACCAAGGAGAAGTTGAGAACCTTAAAGAGCCTAAAAGATAACCCTGACAGAATATTCAAGCAAGCAGACAAGGAGGGAGATATAGTCATCATGTCCAGGGAATATTACCTTAAAGAGGCCTACAGACTACTAGGTGTAACAAACACTTATGAGAAGTTAACAAAAGATCCCACCATGAAATACCAATCACACCTAACCACATTTTAGGTGTAGAACAGGGAACAATACCAAGGAGGGCAGCAGAGAAAATAATACCCACATGTCCAAAAAAACTGGAATTGGTATTTTGTTCCGAAAGTGCATAAGAGCATTGTGCCCCCCCCCCCCCAGACTGTCTCACAGTACTTGGATTGGTTATTGCGGACCCTTCTTAAAAACATGCCATCTTACATAAAAGATACAAATGAGTTTCTGTGGTTGCTTAAAGGACATCTATGACCAGGATGAAGAATTGTAAACCAAGCACACTGACATACTGGGGCAGATTTATCAAGCTGTCTGAAAGTCAGAATATTTCTAGTTGCCCATGGCAGCCAATCACAGCTCCCCTTTAAAATATTCATCAGCACTGGTAAAATGAAAGCTGAGCTGTGATTAGTTGCCATGGGCAACTAGAAGTATTCTGACTTTCAGACAGCTTGATAAATCTGCCCCACTCTGTGTCCCCCTCTGACAGGATCTCTGATCTTATTTAAGCTTCCTAAGCCCTGTTTTTCAGATAAAAATTGCCCTGTTTTTACAAAAGAGGCTTTGAAAATTAAGCAAATGGGCCCGAGGGAGCTCCTGGCTCCATTAACACATATGGAACCTGGAGACTCTCAAGCTCATTTGCATATTTTTTTAATAGCCTTTTTTGGAAAGACCACGGCATAAGAAGCTAAAAGAAGAGCAGATCCTGTCAGAGGGGGCACACACCAGCATATAAGTGTGCTTGGTTTACAATCCTTGATCCTGGTGGCAGATGTCCTTTAAGGGAATAGAATGGCATGAGGGCTTGAAACTCATGTCGGTGTATGTAGAGAGTCTCTACACAAGTATCCCACACAAAAACGAGGTGAAAGCTCTTTCTGGCCGTGCTTGAAAATAGTAGATACATTTATACCACCAGTAATCAATATGCACCATACATATTCATAGTGCGGACAGGGACAGTAAATGCATTCAAAGAAATGATTAGGGACTTGAATGAGGCGAATTACATGAACATGTATTTCACGCACCAAATAGGAGGTTATTGATTGGAATTCCTGGATGTACTCGTGGAAATTGTAAATAACCAAATCAACACAAATGATTTTGAAAAACTACAGCAAAAAATGCCCTGCTCTACTATGAAAGTTACCACCCTAGTTTCATTAAAAAAAAGCCCTTCCATACAGCCAATTTAACCGCCAACATTGAATTAATAACACTCAAGTAGGGTTCGAACTACAAGCAGAAGAACTAAAACAGGCTCCTCTGTAGACAATACCCTAAATCCATTATACAGGAAGTGTATGAGAGAGCAACAAAGGATGATAGGGAAATTATCCTTAGGAGGAGTGTGTCAAAAACCTGTAGTAAAGGAGATAAAAGTTTGGCATTTTGTCTTGATTTTTGTCCTATGTGTAACATCATCAGGTTGGTGTCAGGATCAGTGGATCCTCTGGACCACCGCGGGAGATGTAACTAGCCAACACCCGGAACCGGAGCCTAGCGGCACCTGGTATTCACCAGAGCCCGCCGCAAAGCGGGTTGGACTTGCTGCGGCAGGATACCACTAGGTCGTTCCCAGGTGTGACTAGCCCACGGTGGCAGCCGAGGTCGAGGTACCTTAGCGGATGACAATCTCGTAGACAGGTCCAGGCACAGGGTCAGGGCAGGCGGCAGAGATGCAACGTCAGGTCCAAGTCCGGGGTCAGCAACAGGAGGTCCAGGCAGGTGGGAACGGGAACACAGGCACACGGAACACAGCAACACGGAGGAACTCGGGTAACACAGGAGCGGGAACACACAGGAATACGCGGGAACACAGGAATACACAGGAACGCAGGAATACACAGGAACGCAGGAATACACAGGAACGCAGGAATAATCGCTAGCAAGCTTTCTCTAAGGCTATGAGGCACAAAGATCCGGCAAGGGTAACAGGAAGAGGCAGGCTTATGAAGAATTTGGCAATATGGCCAGCGCCAATTAATGGCGCGCTGGCCCTTTAAATTTGGAGAAGGTGCCGCGCGCGCGTCCCCGACTGCTAGGGCGCGCGCGCGGCACCTTCTCCAAATTTAAAGGGAGGGGAGCGAGCCAGGAGCCGGGACGGGTGAGATGCGCTGGCGGCGCGCTGGCGGGGGCAGGGCGGCACGGGTGAGCCCGCGACCCGCGATGTGGGTCGCGGGACCACCCGTGACAGTACCCCCCCCCTTCGGCCTCCCCCTCCTCCTAGGCTGGAGGAACCTCTGCAGAAGACTACGATCCAATATGTTGTCCTCTGGCTCCCATGACCTTTCTTCAGGACCGAACCCCCTCCAGTCAACCAAGAAGAACCGCTTCCCCCTCACCGTCTTCATGTCCAAGATCTCTTTTACCTCATAGGTGTTGGTAGAGTCCGCCACTGGAGTAGGAGGAGGATCTTGCTGGGAGAAGCGATTCAAGATGACAGGCTTGAGCAGGGAGACATGAAAGGAGTTCGGGATGCGCATGGTGGGAGGAAGGCGCAGCTTATAGGCCACAGGGTTAATACGCTTCAGCACCTCAAATGGACCCAGATAGCGAGGGCCAAGCTTGTAGCTGGGAATCTTCAACCGGACATATTTTGAAGACAGCCACACTTTATCCCCTGGAGAGAAGATGGGAGGAGACCTGCGTTTTTTATCGGCCTGAGTCTTGGTGCGGGCAGAGGCCTGAAGCAGGGACTGACGAGTCTGTTCCCAAATAGCTTTAAGGTCCGTTACCAACTCTTCCACAGCAGGAACATCAGCAGACACGGAGAGAGGTAGGGGTGGACGTGGATGTCTTCCATATAGAACAAAGAAGGGTGATGCACCAGCAGATTCCGAATCCAGGGAGCTATAAGAGAACTCTGCCCAAGGTAGCAAAGTGGACCAGTTATCCTGACGGGCAGAGACAAAGTGACGCAGGTAACAGCCCAAAGTCTGGTTAACTCTTTCAACCTGTCCATTAGATTGAGGATGGTACGCAGAAGAGAAGTCCAGTTTTATCTGCAGTTGATTACACAGGGCTCGTCAGAAGCGGGAGACAAACTGGACCCCTCGGTCCGAGACGATGTGCAACGGAAGTCCATGTAGGCGAAAGATGTGGGTGAAGAACTGGCTGGCAAGGTGTGGAGCAGACGGCAGGCCTGGCAGAGGAACAAAATGAGACATTTTGGAAAAGCGGTCGGTTACCACCCAGATAACGGTATTGCCAGATGATGGTGGCAGATCTGTAATAAAATCCATAGCCACGTGAGACCACGGGCAAGTAGGCACGGGTAACGGCAACAGAAGACCAGCTGGTTTTTGTCGTGAGGGCTTATTACGAGCACAAGAGGTACAGGACCGCACAAAATCCCGAACGTCCTTGACCAAATCAGGCCACCAATAGAATCGGGAAATTAGGGCCACAGAGCGCTGCACCCCAGGGTGCCCAGCCACACGAGAGGAATGTCCCCAGGTCAGAATCCTCTTTCGAAGACCAGGTCGCACATAAGTCTTGCCGGGAGGTAATTGCCGGAGGTCCACCGGCGCTGCCAGCACAAGTCTCTCAGGAGGAACTATGTATCTCGGGGCACAGTCCTCCCCCATAACATCCGAAGCACGGGACAAGGCGTCAGCCTTGATGTTTTTCTCGGCAGGGCGAAAATGGATTTGGAAGTCAAAACGGGAAAAGAAGAGAGACCACCGGGCTTGACGCGGGTTCAACCGCTTAGCCGACTGTAGGTATTGGAGGTTCTTGTGGTCAGTGTAGATGCTGACTGGAAATCTGGCTCCCTCCAACAGATGACGCCACTCCTCCAAGGCAAGCTTGATGGCCAGAAGCTCACGATCTCCAATAGAATAATTCCTCTCTGCAGGGGAGAAAATTTTGGAGAAGAAGCCGCAAGATAGAGTACGGCCCCTAGGCCCCTTCTGAGTAAGGACCGCTCCAGCTCCTACGGAGGAGGCATCAACCTCCACAAAAAATGGCTTCTCGGTATCTGGTCTGGTAAGGACAGATGCAGAAGAAAAAGCAGACTTTAGTCTCGTGAAGGCCTGGTCAGCCGCTGGGGACCAGGCACGAGAATTGACACCTTTCTTCGTTAGCGCCACCATAGGAGCTACCAGAGTCGAGAAGTGGGGAATGAATTGTCTATAATAATTTGCGAAGCCCAGGAATCTTTGAATAGCCCGTAGTCCCACTGGGCGTGGCCACTGAAGAACCGCAGATAACTTATCAGGATCCATTTGCAAGCCTTTATCGGAAATAATGTAGCCGAGGAATGGAAGGCTTTTTTGATGAAACAGGCACTTCTCCAGTTTGGCGTAGAGATGGTTGGCCCTGAGGCGGCTGAGCACTTGCCGTACATGGGAATGGTGGGACTCGAGGTCAGCAGAATACACAAGGATGTCATCCAGGTAAACCACAACACAGCGGTACAATAAGTCCCTGAAGATATCGTTGACAAACTCTTGGAAAACGGCTGGCGCATTACAGAGTCCGAAAGGCATAACTAAATATTCAAAATGCCCATCACGGGTGTTAAAGGCGGTCTTCCACTCATCGCCCCTCCTGATGCAGATAAGATTGTAGGCCCCACGAAGATCCAGCTTGGTAAAGACTCTCGCACCCCGTAGGCGATCAAACAGCTCCGTGATCAGCGGCAGAGGATAGCGATTCTTAACGGTGACCTTGTTAAGACCGCGATAGTCAATACAGGGGCGGAGAGAGCCATCTTTCTTGGTGACAAAAAAGAAGCCGGCGCCTGCCGGAGAGGAGGATTTACGAATGAAGCCTCTTTGTAGATTCTCCTGGACATACTCGGACATGGCGGCTGTTTCAGGTACCGAGAGCGGGTACACCCGACCCCGAGGAGGAGAAGATCCGGGCAGCAGGTCGATGGGGCAATCGTAGGGACGATGTGGAGGAAGGGTCTCAGCTTGTTTCTTGGAGAACACATCCGCGAAGTCCTGGTATGGAGCGGGAAGCCCCCCCAAAGGCTTAGGAGACAAGGTAGAAGTCCCGACAGGGAGCGGTTGTAGAACCTTCATACAGTGTGAAGAACAATCCGGACCCCAGCGGAGAATCTCCCCAGAAGACCAGTCCAGAACAGGGGCATGATGTTGCAACCAGGGAAGGCCCAGCAGGAGAGTGGAAGTGCACTGGGGCAGCACAAAAAAGGACAGTCTTTCTCTATGTAATGCTCCAACTTGCAGGAACAGGGGTTCTGTGCGAAACCGGATGGGCACGGAGAGAATTTGGCCACTGACCGAGGCAATGGACAATGGCTTCCTGAGACGAAACACCGGGAAGTGATGCTGGGAGACCAGGGCAGCATCCATAAAGTTCGCTGTAGAGCCCGAATCCAGGAAGGCGGAAACTTGGATCTGGGTGCCAGTGCCAATGCTGAGGAGTACGGGGAGAGTCAAGCGTGGAGAAGCTTTATTCTCACCTAGGGACGCTTCTCCTGAGAAGCCTAGGTGCTGGCGTTTCCCGGACGTTGGGGGCGGACTGGACAAGCCCCGACGAAGTGCCCTGGGCTGGCACAATACATGCACAGGTTCTCCTGACGTCGCCTGGAACGCTCTTGTAGAGAAAGCCGGACTCGGTCCACCTGCATAGGTTCATCAGCAGAAGATTCAGCCGGGGGCTGAAGCGGCTTTTGGAATACAGGTGCCAGGCGAGGAAGACGTCTAACACGGCCTTGGGGGTACTCGGAGCGTAGTTCCTCAGCGCGCTCCTTAAACCGCACATCAATTCGAGTGGCCAAGGTGATCAGACCACTCAGAGTTGACGGCAGGTCCCGTGCTGCCAGCGCGTCCTTGACCTGCGCAGAAAGTCCTTTCTTGAAGGTAGCAATGAGGGCCGCATCGTTCCAGGCAAGTTCAGAAGCCAGGGTGCGGAACTGAACCGCGTACTCTCCCACAGATGAGTTACCCTGGCGCAGGTTCAATAATGCAGACTCCGCAGAGGAAGCTCGGGCCGGTTCCTCGAAGACTGACCGGAACTCTGCCAGAAATTCCGAGAGGGTAGAGACAACCGGGTCATCCCTGTCCCAAAGAGGAGTAGCCCAGGCCAGGGCCTTCCCGGAAAGGAGGCTGAGGACAAATGCCACCTTGGACCGCTCTGTGGAAAATTGCGACGGCATAAGTTCTATGTGCAGGGAGCACTGGGTGATGAAGCCCCTGCACATCTTGGGATCCCCGTCATACTTGCCGGGCAAAGAGAGACGTAGCCTGGGTTCAGCAGCAGGGAGATAAGCCGGGGTAGCAGGAGTTGCAGCGGCCACCTCAGGAGACTGTTGCTGATGCTGGGTAGCTAGCAGCTGTTGCAGCATGGCGGTGACTTGCTCCAGTTGATTCCGTTGTGCAGCAATCTGCCGGGACTGGTGGATCACGATGTTGGCGAGATCAGGCTGACTGGGAGAAGGAGCCTCGGCGGGATCCATGGCCGGATCTTACTGTCAGGATCAGTGGATCCTCTGGACCACCGCGGGAGATGTAACTAGCCAACACCCGGAACCGGAGCCTAGCGGCACCTGGTATTCACCAGAGCCCGCCGCAAAGCGGGTTGGACTTGCTGCGGCAGGATACCACTAGGTCGTTCCCAGGTGTGACTAGCCCACGGTGGCAGCCGAGGTCGAGGTACCTTAGCGGATGACAATCTCGTAGACAGGTCCAGGCACAGGGTCAGGGCAGGCGGCAGAGATGCAACGTCAGGTCCAAGTCCGGGGTCAGCAACAGGAGGTCCAGGCAGGTGGGAACGGGAACACAGGCACACGGAACACAGCAACACGGAGGAACTCGGGTAACACAGGAGCGGGAACACACAGAAATACGCGGGAACACAGGAATACACAGGAACGCAGGAATACACAGGAACGCAGGAATACACAGGAACGCAGGAATAATCGCTAGCAAGCTTTCTCTAAGGCTATGAGGCACAAAGATCCGGCAAGGGTAACAGGAAGAGGCAGGCTTATGAAGAATTTGGCAATATGGCCAGCGCCAATTAATGGCGCGCTGGCCCTTTAAATTTGGAGAAGGTGCCGCGCGCGCCCTAGCAGTCGGGGACGCGCGCGCACAGCGGAGGGGAGCGAGCCAGGAGCCGGGACGGGTGAGATGCGCTGGCGGCGCGCTGGCGGGGGCAGGGCGGCACGGGTGAGCCCGCGACCCGCGATGTGGGTCGCGGGACCACCCGTGACAGTTGGCTATATTTAAATATTGGCGAACATGACACAGACTTAGGGGAAGCAGGAACAAGAAAACCCATAGTCACATTTGGAAGAGGGAGGACAAAAAAAGTGCATTTAGCTAACAGGTCACATAACTAGTTAAAGAAACCAGTACTGGTTGGAGATTTCAAGTATGGGAACTGTAATTTGTAATGTGTGCAATATTCTAGGTCAAAGGTACTCAAGTACCGTGATCTGAATGTAGGCCTATGACAGTTCCCCAATTTTCTGGACAGGAGAAGGGGCCACTAGATTAATTGAGCACAAAAGGAAGGTGCATAACACAAACCCAGGAGACCATTGAACAAGTGCCTCCTCCAATAGCAGAAAGCGATTGCCAACTGATGCTGCTGCAAAAGGAAGCAAGGTATATAATGAAATCAGAAGCTTTAGGCCCAGGGGGATTACATGATAGTTTGGATTTAAGAGTGTTTAAGATGACATGACTCTCTTTTGTTATATACCACCTTAGAAGTCCTGTATAGTAACCCATGTATGTAACCCATCTAGTTGTACGGGCGCATGGAGTTGTGTGCATGCGCAGTAACTAACCACAGCGCCGGTAGTGTATCAGGTAATGAGCGTTTTTATGTGAATTATGTGGTTTTCCGAAGCCACACCTTTATAGTAAGATTAGAACTATAGGAAATTTTGTTTTTTAATAGTGGAGATACCGGATGGGAGGAGAGTGATGGAGGAAGTCCCAACATAAGGGACTTTGGTGGTCACATTATTATACACAAGCCGGAAGAAGAACAGAGAGCATGAAATGGCCGGCACTTGTATTTAGCACTGACAGCATCACCCCATCTCCCCTGGTATGTATTAACTTTGTGAAATGTGTCTGAAGAAACTGCACAATGATTCTGTGGGTTTTGTGTCTACTGGCTACTGGGGATTTCATCATGACTACATATATGGCGCTACTGTGTGCTGCAGAAATATTGGTTACAGGGTCTCCGTGACTATTTGCTTTTTCAGAGCTAAGTAACCATTGCCTGCTGGAGGCTGCATAACAATTGGCTTTTGATGTGCCCATGCCTGTTGGCTTTCGGAGGGTTAAGTGGCCATTGTCGACTTGAGGCTGCAAAGCTGTTGGCTACTGTGTGCTTTGTGACTGCTTTCGGAGGGCTAAGTGACTTTTGCCTACTGGAGGCTTCATGACTATTTGCTACTATGAGCTCTGTGACTGTATCACTACCAGAAATGACTAGGATCCGCAGCAACATATAGTGATATACACTCATATCAGTTATTGGCAGAGCTAATCTGTAAGCTAATGTCTCAATTTTCTTGCATGCTGAAGGATACCCCAATATGGATCACGGTAGATATTTGCCAAGGACCAGAGGAGACTTACTGTCCCAAAACCCTGGCTGTTTTTTTGACTGCTCAACTGCAGCACATGGAGGGATGGTGTCAGCCGAGAAGTTCATCTTTGAAACTTTTGTCCTATTGTGAAAGGGGATGTAAACCCCCTACTTCTCCTTCTGGAACTGGGCTCAAATTGAGAACCCCCTGACAGGATCCCCAGACTAACACTCTTACTCAAAACGTGGTAAAAAAGGAAAGGTTTGTTGGGGCTTTGCTTTTAGGCTTTGGGAGATGGGAAATGTTGGTAGTACACGCCAAAGCTCAACTAAATTAGGGTAGCCAACTGAAGTTGTTCGACCATTTACAGACAGACTTTAATTTATCACACAGCTACTTTTATCAATATCTATAACTTCAGAGTGACAGGGTAGGGAAACAGACCTAACACCACACTGATAATAAAAAGAAGTTTATATTCTTTGTATTCAAATAGTTACTCGATTTCTGTCATAAACAATATATTCTGGAACAGGTCCCTAATTGGTCACTCTGTGAGGCACATTTACTCTCCCAGTTGTTCCCTTTACACACAGTATACACAGAGTATACCCTAGATTAAAAAGTAGAGACTCCTGTATATGGTGGTTAACAAGCGTACTTTGGAAAGTTCTGGGTTAAAATTCTGACTCACTATCTAGTCTACGGCATTCCGAGTCACAGGGAGCGGCTGTGCAAAATTAGGTGATTGTAAACGCCACGGTGCAAATTCCTTTAGCGGACAAACATACATACACTCAGTTTTATATATTAGATGGGTCAGTTGTGACCTGTTATACTTTAACTGTGACAAACTTTACAATTGACATGGTGAATCTCTAGAACATATTTATGCCTGTAGATGTCAGTGTTTAACCATGGGAAGGAACCTAATGTTACTTTTATGAAAAGAATATTTCCTGTGAGCTGTCCTCAGTCACTATCACTGCCAGAAAACTCCTAACTTTTTGTCAAATTCCTCTCCTTCAACTTTCCAAGTCTACAGCTATTGCAACACACCAACTTTTCCACTACCATTTTAACCTTAGAGTAACCTCTTTTCACAAAAAATGAAGACACTTTATTTGATATTATGCAAACCTTTTTTTAGTTTGCAATTTGGACCATTAAATCTAAAGCTTTAATAATGTGCTATGTATTTGTTGACCATTAGCTTCTCATGTATGGAAATATATGGTTCCACATTTGTTGTATTGGTGCACTTGAACCCCTTTTCCCCTTCATGGTATTGGGTCTTTTGTATTTGGCTTGAACTGCTACTATCACTTTTTCCACTGCAAAAAAAGACCTGGTTCTGGATTATTAATAAAACAGGCACTGAAGCAGTCTCATAGTGTCAAGTGTCCAAAACGCTGAGCTCTACTTGGTGATAACTAGTGTCGTCATCATCACAATGTTGGTAGTTCTTGCAGTGGAAAATCAATCACATGGTGCATCGGTGACTCATCCAAGTGGAATCAAACCAATTAGCAACATTATATAGATCAGGAATACAGTCGTAAATACATATTTATCCAGTAATTAGTGAAGAACAAGATTTCAAACTGCAATAATTATACCTTAGCTAAAGGGGTATTCCGGGAATATGAACGTCTGATACAAAAACCCATAATGCTACAAATAAATGATTACAACAGAAATCAATGTCATCAGTCACAAAATGGAGCTTGACAAGTTTGATTTTATGATTCACAAAATGTTATGGGCTTTTTAAAGTAGGTGGATTTATCATCAAGATGGCTACCACTGTAAACTACAAGTCCCCTGATCCTTTTGTTCTGAGTAACAGCTCCTCCCTCTTATGCTCTTCTCCCAGTGATGATGTAAGACTGCCAGTGAGACTGCCCTGCGCTGTTACCATAGTAATGATGTGTAACTGCCATCACTGCAAATTACCTCACTGAGATGATGTCTCACCACAAAACTAGCCATACTGGATTCACTGCAACCCACCGGCTACAGCCAAAATAGTGGTGATCAAAGGACCTGTCCAGGCAGGTGCAGGACATGTGATGTGGACGTGTGACCAGCAGCCATCGTCTGTCCTGTGTCTAATGATCAATGGACTGATTAAAGAACCAGTAGCATTTTAATTCTCCATTATGGTGTATGTCCACAACATTTTTTTGCTAAGGGGAGCAAAATTTTAATTAACAACTAATTACATATTAGCTTATATTTTATGAACCCACTTGTATATGAATTATGCTGATTCCTGGAATACCCCTTTAATTTTTTTGGTCCTATGCAGCAGTTATACAGATGACATATGCAGAGATATAACTGTTTTACAAGTGGGATGGGTGTGAAAATGGATTGAATGTTAACTAGTTGGTGATTGTTAATCATACACATTTTTAAGCTTAATCAACTAAAACCTAACACTTTCCTTAAAATGTACTTTAAAATGGATCCTGTTATTAAATATGTGGTGTATAAATAGTCTTCTTATAGAATTAAAATATTTTTTATCTATTCAATTACTTTATAATATATACATTCTCAGTGCACCAGGTGATGACGGTTGTTAACCCCATTTTTCTTCTTTCTCTGGGAGACATTAATCAATATGTAAAAGTGCCATTCTAGGAGATGCTTGGCAGCACCTTACAAATGATGCCACAATAGGTATGTCAGCACCCATGGTGTTATGCTGTTGAATATTGAAGTAATGTGTAGTATATGTAAGCATTACACCATTTAATAAATTGTGACCATTGTGGCTCCCTGATTCAAGAACACTTGGATAAGGGATCACACGTGCTGCTTTATCTCTGTTTATCCACCAAAAACACTCAACAGCAAGTATGAACCTCGACAATTGATTGACACCTTATGTGGATTCAATTAACCCACAGGTGAAATGTTGGGGCATTATTTCAGACATTTCATCACATCACAAGTGTCACCATATGCTTTGAATTTATGCACATGAAACTCTTCAGAACCTCTTTTCACTTGTCCTGTTACAGAGGTGGTATGTCTAATTGTTTTTTCCATTAAGAAAAAGAAATGTGTATTTCCAGGGAAAAACCTTATGGCACTGGAAAATCTTAAACACAAGGGAATCCTTTAAAAATAAAAAAGAAATACATGGGGCGTTTTGGAAGCTCTTGATCTTGGCAGGATGTTTGTCTTGAACTGATGCATTGCCTCTACTTGTACTTAACTACACTTACAGTACTCTTAAAGATTGAATGAGGCCTTCACATTTTCTAGGTTTTTCTTGATGACTTTCTTTACTTTACATTCACTCAGTGTGAATTCTGACAGAACAATAACTCTTGGCTACTTTCTTTACACTACCTTAACACAGTGTGAATTCTGGCAGAATATAGGTGCATTTCTAAATTTAAAACCTCACACTGATGAATTTTATGTAAATGGTGTTACAGTCATGGCCATAAGTTTGGAGAATGACAAAAATATTATATTTTTACATGATCTGTTGCCCTCTGATTTTTATGTGTGTTTGTCAGATGTTGTTTGAGTAACAAAAGCTTTTATTGACAGTTAGAATGAGTTAATGCAGCAAGTCAATATTTGCAATATTGACCCTTCTTCTTCTGGACCTCTGCAATTCTCCCTGGCAGCTCTCAATCAATTTCTGGACCAAATCCTGACTGATAGCAGTCCATTCTTGCACAATCAAGACGGTTGGGAGAAGTTGGTCTTGGAGGACATTCTGGTACCATTCTTTATTCATGGATGTGTTTTTAGTCAAGACTGTGAGAGAGGCAATTCCTTTGGCTGAGAAGCAACCCCACACATGAATAGTTGCAGGATGCTTTACATTTGGCATGAGACAAGACTGGTGGTATTGCTCACCTTGTCTTCTCCGAACAAGCGGTTTTATAGATGTTCCAAACAATCGGAAAGGGGATTCATCAGAGAAAATTACTTTACCCCAGTCCTTAGCAGTCCACTCCCTGTACCTTCTGCAGAATATCAGTCTGTCCCTGATGTTTTTTCTGGAGAGAAGTGGCTCCTTTGCTGCCCTCCTTGACACCAGGCCTTGCTCCAAGAGTCTCCGCCTCACAGTGCGTGCAGATGCACTCACACCTGCCTGCTGCCATTCCTGAGCAAGATCTGCACTGCTTGTAGCCCAATCCCAAAGCTGAAACAAATTTACAGTAAGAGACGGTCCTGGTGCTTGCTTGTCCTTCTTGGGGCGCCCTGGAGCCTTTTTGGCAACAATGGAACCTCTCTCCTTGAATTCCTTGATGATGCGATAGATAGGTGGTGGTGAACCTATGGCACTAGTGCCAGAGGCGGCTCTCGGCGCCCTCTGTGTGGGCACCCAGGACATCACCCCAGAATGAGGTTCACCAGACAGGACTCAAAGAATCTTCCTGGAGAATCTTCCTACAGTATTAGACAAATTTGCCCTCCTCCTTTCAACTGTGTTGGTGTCCTTAGGAGGCTGAACGATTGAAAATTGTCAAAGAAAAAGGAGAAATAAATTACTGCTTAAATTGCTTAAAGTGGTTTTTAGTTGAAGTTTAGGCACTCCGGCTCTAAAAGGTTAGCCAACACTGCGATAGATTGTTGACTGAGGTGCAATCTTTCTAGCTGCGATACTCTTCCCTGTTAGGCCAGTTTAATGCAGTGCAATGATAACAGCACATGTTTCTTTAGGCATAACCATGGTTACCAGAAGAGAAACAATGATGCCAAGCACCAGCCTCCTTTTAAAGTTTCCAGTGGTGCGATTCTTACTTAATCATGAGAGATTGATCTCCAGTCCTGTCCTCATCAACACCCAAACCTGTGTTAATGGAGCTATCACTGAAACAATGTTAGCTGCTACTTTTAAGGCAGGTCTTCAATGAAGTTGAAATGTGTTTTGGGGGAAAAAATTTATTTTCTAGGCAAATATTAACTTTGCAATTAATTGATGTTAAGCTGATCACTCTTTATAACATTCTGGAGTATATGCAAATTGCCATTATGAAACCCGATGCAGTAGACTTTGTAAACATTAACATTTGTATCATTCTCAAAACTTTTGGCCATAACTGTAAGTTGTGTCCTTAAGTAGGGGACTGCCTGTATGTTTGGAACCTACCACCTGTACTTTTAAGTGGCCGCTTTATTTAAAGTCTCATCTTGCGCTGCATGTGACCAGTGCCTGTTAATAAGGAATAATATGGGAGGCATCCAGACTTTATGCCTAGGGCAGCATCACCTATAAATACAGCCCTGGTTACTACTAATATACCAGGTTAGAATTCAATTCACAGGATATTTTTCCTTTTCCTTCATCAAAAACAGATGTTTAAAAAATAGGGTACACTAGAAGATATTATACTATCGGAATGCAAAAGAACATATTCCCAAACACAAACACTAATAGAGATAAGAGAAACTCATTTGGATCAAGCACATGCATATCTAGCACTATGTTTGCATTTTTCTTCCATTTTTTCCTAGAATATGGGACAGGAAGAACAACAACATTAATAAATCAGACATCAGAAATTCCACAGACTATTCATGTTCCATTGTGGATTTTATTCACTTTTGCCAAAGTATTCCAAAAGCTGTATATGAACATTTCCACTGAGCCGGGTGAAAGGAAAGACAGAAAATGACTAGTTCTTCCAGACGTCACCATCTGTTGTGTTGTTCGTTGTAAAGAGGGGAACACTCATTCCAGACACATTTGTCTTTCATTTACAAGCTTTTCTTTTACGTATTCAGGTCTAGTCTCATAGGTGTATTACAATCCAGCAATAATTACACGGTTGACATCATACAATCAATGCATTGTGACTGCCAATGATCATACAAGTATTACAAAGTGTGAGGCACATTTAGTCTCTTACCAGGATACTTAACATTTAATAATGACCACTCCAAGAATATTAAACCTCACTGGTGGCTTACAAGCTGCACGTACAGGAGTTTCACTATGGATGAACGTCCTGCAAATCTACAAATAAGCTTTATGAAGTGGTGGATTTCAGGGGAACATAGTGATGAATTCCCAAGATGAGTATCATGTCTATCCCATGCTGCCCCACATTTGCACATGACCCGTTGTGCAGGAATATTGTTAGAGATGAGCGAACATACTCGTCCGAGCTTGATGCTCGATCGAGCATTAGCGTACTCGTAACTGCTCGTTGCTCGGACGAGTATTTCGCCCGCTCGAGAAAATGGCAGCTCCCGCCGTTTTGCTTTTTGGCGGCCAGAAACAGAGCCAATCACAAGCCAGGAGACTCTGCACTCCACCCAGCATGACGTGGTACCCTTACACGTAGATAGCAGTGGTTGGCTGGCCAGATCAGGTGACCCTGGGATAGACTAGCCGCTGCCCGCGCTGCTCGGATCATTCTCTGTCTGGATGCCGCTAGGGAGAGAGCTGCTGCTGGTCAGGGAAAGCGTTAGGGTGTTCTATTAGCTTACTGTTAGGCAGGAGTGATTCTAAAAGAACCCAACAGCCCTTCTTAGGGCTACAATAACGTTATAATTTTTTTTTTTTTTTTATTTGCAGCTAGTACCATATTGTGAGGAATTTGCAGGGGGACTTGCTACCGTTGTGTTTAGCTCTTAGTGACACACATATCCACCTCAAACACCAAAGTGGGAAAATTTATTAGGGGTTTGAGTAGAATTAGGCACAGTCTGCCAGTTTCTTTTTATTTTAGGTTTATTGTTTTAATAACTCAGTGTCATCTCATCTTGCATAGTAGTGTGCTGTAATACTTGGCTAGAAAATAGCCATAGGAGAATACAAACGGCTTAATTACGCCTACAGTAGCGTTATATATATTTGATTTCTGGTTGATCTGCTGGTGGCTGTAGTTGTTGCAGTGCATCTACTAGTAAATTGTGAGCAATTTGGAGTCAGACTTGCGACCACTGTGTTTTAGTGACGCACATATCCATCGCAAAGACCGAAGTGGGAAAATTTATTAGGGCCCGGGGTTGTATTTCAATTAGGCACAGTCTGCCATTTCCTTTTTTATTTTACGTTTATTTTTTTCATAACTCAGCGTCATCTCATCAGGCATAGTAGTGTGCTGTAATACTTGGCTAGAAAATAGCCATAGGAGAACACAAACGGCTTAATTACGCCTACAGTAGCGTTATATATATTTGATTTCTGGTTGATCTGCTGGTGGCTGTAGTTGTTGCAGTGCATCTACTAGTAAATTGTGAGCAATTTGGAGTCAGACTTGCGACCACTGTGTTTTAGTGACGCACATATCCATCGCAAAGACCGAAGTGGGAAAATTTATTAGGGCCCGGGGTTGTATTTCAATTAGGCACAGTCTGCCATTTCCTTTTTTATTTTACGTTTATTTTTTTCATAACTCAGCGTCATCTCATCTGGCATAGTAGTGTGCTGTAATACTTGGCTAGAAAATAGCCATAGGAGAATACAAACGGCTTAATTACGCCTACAGTAGCGTTATATATATTTGATTTCTGGTTGATCTGCTGGTGGCTGTAGTTGTTGCAGTGCATCTACTAGCAAATTGTGAGCAATTTGGAGTCAGACTTGCGACCACTGTGTTTTGCGCTTAGTGACGCACATATCCATCGCAAAGACCGAAGTGGGAAAATTTATTAGGGCCCGGGGTTGTATTTCAATTAGGCACAGTCTGCCATTTCCTTTTTTATTTTACGTTTATTTTTTTCATAACTCAGCGTCATCTCATCTGGCATAGCAGTGTGCTTTCATACTTGGCTATAAAATAGCCATAGCAATAGGATAGCATGGTTTGGTTTTAAAAACTAAAAAACACAAAAAAACAAAAAAAACTAAACAAAAAAAGTTTAAAAAAAAATTCAAGTTATAACTCTCATTTTCAAAATGTTTAACCCGAGGGCTAGGGGTAGAGGACGAGGGCGGGGACGTGGGTGTCCAACTACTGCAGGGGTCAGAGGCCGTGGTCCTGGGCGGGGTGAGACACCACCTGCTTATGAGGGAGCAGGGGAACGCCGCAGAGCTACACTCCCT